>NW_015151020.1:511003-513878 GCF_000732505.1 Cyprinodon variegatus | reverse complement strand
GATCACGCTCAGCGAAGCGTGATCGCAGATCTTTTATTATTGTTATAAGCGCCTCAGGATATTTAAGACATTTCAAATGTCTGTCTTTAAGCTTCTAGCTTTCAGAGTAACGGTGCTTTGAGAGAGCCCTTGCTGGGGCAGGTCCACAGTGGCCATCAGGTAGTCCTAACAAATGGGACGCAGGATAAAAAATAACATAACCAGAAGATTTATGCTCAGGCTTTGAGCTTTCAGGCCTCGGATCTTAAAACGTTAGATCCGCTAGTGAAAGGCTGGTTTGAATTCAAATGTTGTTTTGAATAATTTGCCTGCTCTGATTGTGCGGCCTTTCGCTCTAGTTGTTACTCTCTACTGCATTTCTAAGCTCTCTGGTTACAGAGTACTGTAACACTTGTCATTTCCTCTGGTTCTTAAGGTTTGGGACAGGCCTGTGTGTGTCTGCAGCGGTTTGTTAGGGGGAAACGTGAGAACCCATGCTGCTATTTTAGTCTCTTATTCAGAGCAGCTTGGTGATTTGCAGAAGTATTAGCAAACCCACACAAACACGCACACAGACGCACACAAACCTGTCATGCTTACACACATCAACCACACTGATTTACCTGCATCCTGTTGAAGCCTTGTCTCAAACAGCAGGAATACGCGGAAAGAAAATTATAAGAGACATGACTTCATGGCAGGAAATGTGATCAAAAACAGACTTTTCTCAACAGGGTTTGCGGCATATAATAATTCCAGAGACGGAAATGATCTGACCGCCTCGTGCTCAATCCCTGCTCTGCTCTGCTGTGAAAAGCAGAGCTGTTCCTCCATAGTTTAGGCTGCAGACGGGCACAGCGCCCACTGCCAATTACCCTGCTTATCTCGGTGCCACCAGAGAGTGAACTGTTGGAGAAGGAAGTAGTTGACGGCAATTTTTACTCTCAAAGGGGCCATTTGAGTAAAATATCAACAAGCCTTACAAAGGCAACGCAAAACACAAATGCAATGCAAATGTGTTTGACCAGAGGAGAGTGACGCTCACTCACACACACACTCACGCGCAGTGGAGTGTGTGTTTTTGTTGGCTGCAGTGAATGAAACAGTGTCCCAAGCGGGACACTCAAAACCGCAACTACCCTCAAGAGCAATTGTGGTTTCTGTGTATTACAAAGACTTGTGGTATTTTGTTGACTCATATTTTTGCAAAACAGGAAACAGTTTTTAGCAAATTGCTCTAGCTGGATCATTGCTGAGTTGGCACCTGACACTCTGCTTCATGGAATTACTCTGAATAATTTCCCATTCTTCACCTCTCTGGAATGTTGTGCTACGAATGTAAGACGGGAAGTACCAAGCTCCAAAGGAAGGTTTACATACAAACACCACAAGCAAAATAGTCATTTATTTAATATTATGCAGGTTACAATTGTTCTGATTAATTAGAGGCATTTTTAAAGGAGATTTTTTTTAAGCAATTATTTATTTAGAATTTTCTTATTATCATATCTTTTATTTTGCTCTGACCTGAACACAGCCAAAATTATACAGGTAAAAAGGCACAGAGTACAATGAAACGAGGTTTTCCCCTTACGCCTGCTCCTTCCTCCTGTTCCTAACTCTAATCTGTCACCTTCTGCAAAGTCAACGGTAAAAAAAATAAATGTGCCAAGCATAACTGAGCCTATATGGATTTATGTTTTCTCTCTCTTTTCTGTCACATTAAGACCAAGCATTTCATTCAATGTTGAGGTTTGATTTACCACATTAAGACCTGATTTCTGCAAGATAGATAGAATCAATACATTGTTTGAAAAGTGCCTGTATGAAAAGGTAAAAATGTCAAAAACCGACACATCCCTTCTGAGTCTTAAAAAAACCAAGAACTTAAAAGTAATATGCAAAAAAAAAAGAAAAAAGAAAAAAAAACAATAATCAATAACCAGTAATGAAAGGGTTACAATAACCAGAGTTAAGTAAAACATTTTCAAGAATGAAGAAAAGAAGTCCCACAGCATTCTTTGAAAGTATGCATTATGTGACGTTCTGTTACACAATACATATGCATAAAATAAAGAGCAGGAAACAAAAAGAATACAAGAGTGGTAACATTCCTTGACAAGGTATTCATTGCTTTTAAACTACTTTTTATGTTGGGATTTTAGATGATAGATCAATTCAGATTAGAAATGGCCACTTGTTTGTGCACTAAGCATATCTGGTCTTTAACAGCAACGCCACCAATAAGATAAATAGCTCTACATGGCGGTTGCCACAAGCCATGTAGGGAACTCTTAGACTTAGAATTTGACTTAGACTGATTTATTTTGTCATTTTGTATACACAAGTGTAAACAAAAAGAAATTTCAGTAAAAACAGCTCACTAGCCTTAAAAACAGGAAAAAAAAACATAGAAAACAGTAATATAAACATATGACTGTATATTTACAGTTCTAACATTTCAGTTTTTTATAATAAGATAACATATTACAAAACATTCAGCAGTCTAATGGCAGTGGGGAAGAAACTGTTCTGGAATCATCCGGACCTGCATCAGATGCTTCCAAGTCTCTTCCCCATGGGCAGCAGGGAGAACAGTCCATGGTGGGGGTGTGAGGGGTCATTTATGATGTTACGGGCTCAGGACACGCAGCACTGGGATGAAATGTCTTTTATGGAAGGAAGAGGAGCCCAGATGATCTTCTCTGCTGTTCTCACCACTCTCCTCACTTCCTTCCAGCTGAGGTGCTGCAGCCTCCACGCCACACAGTGAGACAGCTGGTCAGAACGCTCTCTATCTAAACTACCATTCAAAAGTTTGGGGTCACATTGAAATGTCCTTATTTTTGAAGGAAAAGCACTGTACTTTTCAATTAAGATAACTTTAAACTAGTCT
>NW_015151020.1:499683-509380 GCF_000732505.1 Cyprinodon variegatus | reverse complement strand
AGACTAGTTTAAAGTTATCTTAATTGAAAAGTACAGTGCTTTTCCTTCAAAAATAAGGACATTTCAATGTGACCCCAAACTTTTGAACGGTAGTGTAGAAGGTGGTGAGAATGGGTGGGGGCAGGTGGGCTCTCCTCATCCTCCTCAACTCCAAGAACTCAGCAAATATGTCAGAGAAGGTTATGTAAATAACTTAATTTATAGACTTACAGTACATGCATACATCCTCCTCACACCTCGAGCTTGAGGCATGCAGGTGGCCGTTTCATGCTACTGTGATGCACTGCATCAGTAGGTACAACAAACAATAAAATGGTTTAGATTCACATATTATAATTGTCATTTAAGTCTGCACCCAAATCCAAGTTAGAACCTGAGGCTGGACATGAAAATCAAAGCTGTTAAAGACATCCGTGTAAATACCTGAACCTGTAACTGCAGCAAAAGCTGGTTCTACTGCATTAAATCCCAATGAGACACTCTCCAGTTTATGGTTGTTTGATGACAAGTTTGAAAACATGAATGCTTTTAAAGTGAGTTTGGAAGCTTCACGAAGTGAGAATATTCTAGAATAACAATAACCTAAAGAAACAAAATCTGTCAAGAGTCACAGATTAAGGAAGGAATGAAAACTCTTGTCTTTAGAAAATACCAGAGAGAAATTCAGAGCAGAAAAGGTTTCTCAGTTGACAGGGACAGGCCACTGCATACATTCAATGCTGAGGAGCGACCATCTAAAAGACACAATAATTGATTATTTCATTCACATTTTGTTCTGTTTTGGCAGGACAGTCAAAAACAACTTTACAGTCAAAATAAAAGAACAGTAGACCTGTTCCCTCCACACAGGGGAATTCTGTCTAGACCTGCTGTTTGGGGCAAAACCTTGGTAGACTGCTGCCACCATGTGGGGAGAATGTAATACTGCACCCACTACTTTTCAATTTCTTACTTCTGTTTTGTAAACTAAAAAGAATAAACCCTAGTTATTTGCCAGTTGATTAATAACCAACCCTTATAAACAGAGGCTGCAGTTTTTGTTTTCAGTCTTTGTATGTTAGAGTTTTGTGCTAGCAACCTAGTAATTCCAAAAAGTAAAAAAAATCTACTGGACTTTGTTTCTAAGTCCAGGAAGCTTTTTCAATTCAAAATGTCAGAAAAAGCATTGAGTTCCAGGCTTTATAGGGTGAACCAAAAACAAAGCCTTGCTTTGGCTTAGAAAACCTGGAAACAAAGTCCAGTGGATTGTTTTTTTTATTTTATATTTTTTAACTTTTTGGAAAGAATATGACCCAAATGACCAGCAACTCGGATTTATTGTTCCTAGTGGAAGCTTGGAGTAATCTCCTCATCTTTTCTCCTTGTGCTCCTTTAGGTCTATGACTCACCTTGTTCTCTGGA
This sequence comes from Cyprinodon variegatus, assembly GCF_000732505.1. NCBI lineage: Eukaryota > Metazoa > Chordata > Actinopteri > Cyprinodontiformes > Cyprinodontidae > Cyprinodon > Cyprinodon variegatus. The sequence continues at coordinate 507,979 of NW_015151020.1, read as the reverse complement.
AAAATCAAAAAGCACCATTGACTGTATAACATCCTGCCTTGAAGCAGACATTCGGTTACTGGAATCCAGCCTCACACAACAGACCCCATGATCTAGCCTCCCCCAAGAATCCAAATCTGACAACCAGAAGTCTCACCAGTCCTTCCATATTCCTCTGCCGACCATCAGGCTCAATCTAACTATGAAATCCTTTGCAAAGAAACAACGCTGAGCCTCCTGACTCCATTGGATCATGCAATACCAGACTTCCTTATCTCCCACATTTTACAGACTTAGACTTTGACTAAATTTATTGTCATTTTGTATCCACAGAGTGCATACAGAATGAAATTCTGTTGCATACAGCTTATTACAGTAATGAGGATGTAGTTGAAAGAAATAACATTACAATTTAAAGTGCAGCAGTTATAAGATGTACCAGTGCAAGGAGTAAAAACTAAATAAAATACAGTTTTTAAACAAAAGTTTGGGGAAGAATGAACATTAGTCAAGCAAAAAAATGATGGTGCAAAAAATTGCAATGAAGTTCAGTTTTGTGCAAGTGTGATTGGTGATAACACCAATCCAAAACTTGGCATATGTGCACCATACATATTTAATGCCTGAACTTCTATATCAATGCGTTTTTTTGCACCATGTGTTTTTTTTCTCTCCTGTTCACATTTGATCGCTGCTGCATTTTAAGGAATGGAAACGTTGTGAAAGCTGTAAAAAAAACAAAATTTCATTTTATATACAGTCTATGTATACAAAATTACAATAAAAGTTGTCTAACTCTAAGTAAGTCACATTTAGAGTTTAACAGTTTAACAGCCTGATGGCAACGGGGGAAAAGCTGTTCCAGAACCTCCTGGACCTGCAGTGGATGCGGCTTGTTTTAAGAAACAAAGTAATATAAAGAACATGTCTTTCACCTGATTGCAATTTTCATTTAATCTTATTTATTTTAATCATTATACAAGAACAGGTTAAAAGCATTACAATAACCCAGACCTGGCTCTGTTAAAAGTGATTTTTAGTACGTTACTGTTCTGCAGCAGAAAATATTGATTCACACAAGGATTATTCACATAGAAACCAGCTTCTTCACAGTAATTAGGATGTGACTTTTGGTTTCCATGGTTCCTTTGTGTTGTGAAGGCCCTGTTAAAATTTAATGGTTTCACATACAGAGGTCAGGTGGCTTATTTTAATCCAGCTGACAAAAACGTCCGTGCACTGATTTCTGACATGTATTTAGCCACAGCTCAAATGGGTTCATAGTCACCTGTAGGTAATGTATGGTGTGCTCCATTATCCTTAGAATTTGAAATAAACGGGGTGTGCTTTGGTGGCGCACACAATCCATATATGGAGGCCATAGCCCTCGGCTTGGCAAACCCAGGTTTGAATCCAACCTGTGGACATAAGCTCAGAGGTAAATGCAGTTTTGGATGCAGAAGTAGGGTATCATATTGTTGCATCAGCTTGTAATTTCGACTTTGAGGGTGTCCATCCATTCATTATCTGTCACGCTTATCCCTGCTGGGGTGCTGGTGCCTATCTCCAGCTGTCTACACCCTGGACAGGTCGCCAGTATATCGCAGGGCTTAACTGAGATGACAGGACAAACAACTATTCACGCACACACTAACACCTAACGTGTTTTAGAGAAGCCAATTAATCTAACAGTCATGTTTTTGGACTGTGGGAAGAAGCCAGAGTACCCGGAGAGAACCCACGCATGCTCTGGGAGAACATGCAAACTCCATTGCAAAAAGACCCTGGGCCTTTGAAGGTGTTCCAGTTACAATTTACTACTTGAAAGTCAGATATTTTGACTGCTGTGGACCAATGGAAAGCATCAATAGAGCTGTGAGCTGTCTGCATAGTTATGGTAACTTCTGTCTCTACACATTCTCAGTTCTCTGAGTCATGGCAACCAGAAAATAGGCTTAAATCAGAGGTACTAGGCCCTGGTCAGTTCCCCTGAAAATGTTTCACAAGAACGTTAAAAGTTAAAGGCAGCTTCACTTCATTTTACTTGTGCCTCAAGAACATAGAAACACGTTTGATATCCAGTTGCCTCTGATTCCAGCCTGTTTTGTTGTATGGTAACTTTTGTTTTTGTTTCAATTTGTGCTAGAGGTTTGTGTATATATTGAATAGAAGGGTCTGAAGGTGGACCAACATGGCTGACACAAAGCCTAAATAACGGAGCAGTTTGCAGCAAGAAGGTCCTGTGTTCATCCCTGGTCAAGGGTCTTTCTGGAGGAGTTTGCCTGTTCTTCCTTTGAATGTGTGGCTTTCCTCCACATGCTCTGGCTTCCTCCCACAATCTTGAAAGCATGACTACCAGGTTATCTATGTCGTAACTGCCTTTAAGTGTGTGTATGGCTGTGTCACCCTGCAACATTTCAAGGCTGTACCCTGCTTTTTGCCCTGCTGTAGACAGACAACATCCTCTTGTAGCCTCATAGATTGGATAACAGATTAAAGAATTTGAAACGTAGAATAATATGGTCAAAAACAATTAAAAACCTCAATAAATGAATAAAGCTAATTGATAAATCACAGAACCATTGTATTTTTTTTAACAATAAACATTTCAAAAAAAGATGTTTCGCTTCCCATCCAGGAAGCATTTCAATTCAAAATGTCAGACATGGCATTGAGTTCAGGCTTTATAGATGCAATATGTTGGTTTTTGGATCTGGTGAATCCTTTCCTGTCCAGCAGAGGTCAGTGTATGCTTCATTATTGCTTTTTCTCTTAAGGAGGAAACAATAATACAAAAAGTCAGAACTGAGTGAAAGGAAACAGAGGCTGGGGAAAGACCTGAATGCATTACTTTCAATGTGGTCAAATGCCAAAATTTAATTCTTTATAGCAGTTGTCTGTTGTAGAGTGTTTGTCAATTATCTGTCCTGGGTTCACAGTGGACTGGATAGTGGACTGTCTTAGACCCTCAGGTTCTAAATATAACATATTTTATAACTCTGGGTTTAATCCTAATTCTGAGTCACATCTATATTTGGACATGTAGCAACTGAGGGTTTCAGCACTTTTACAGTTTTCTGGGAGTTAAGTTCATGTTTGGTTCTGGGTTTGGATATGCAGAGCAGATTTGATGCAGAATATCTGGGAGGTCTGGGCGGTTAGTGATTTATGGACTATAGGAAGTATTTTAAAATATATTCTCTGACATACAGTATGGGGAGCCAGAGGAAGGACCTTAGAACTGTACTGATGTTCTCAACGTTCTTAGTTTTAGTGAAAACAGAGGCAGCGTCATTCTAGATCAGCTGCAGCTGTCTGACTTTTTCGGCAAATATGTGAAGACTCCACTGCAGTGATCAATTCTACTACAAATGAACACATGTATCAATTTCTCAAGGTCTCGCTGAGACATTATAGCTTTAACCCTGGAGATGTTCTTACGGTGGGACTTTGTTCCTGCCTTTATGTGCCACTGAAGGTTCAGGTAGGAGTCATTTTCTAGCTGGAATGATTGAAGGTGTGTGCCAGCTTTTAAAATGCGTCTCCTTTGGTCAAGAAAGTATTACTTCACATTTTCCATTTATCAAGCTGAAAAACAATTTGGCACACCCATTAGTTGATTTCTTTAGTGCTTCTACCATGCATACATACAGCTGTGTCATCTGCATTGTTATGGTAACTTAGGTTGTGGTTTTTTAAGAGCTGAATTAGAGGCACAACGTTGAATAGGAGGGGCCCTAAGATGGATCCTTGGGGAACTCCACGGGTGATTTATGTAGTTTCTAATGCGGGGGTAACCTATTAAAAATCAGCGGGGTCCGAATAAAGAAAATCATCAACCAGTAAAGGTCCGGAGGCTTTTTTAATTATAATCTGTTGCTTGAAACAGAATTTAACACTGAAATAAAATGACGTGAGTGGAATAAAAAAAAAAATAATAATTTTTCCATTTTAAAATCTAAAGTGTTTGAAGAAGAGAACAATAATTGTTCAGTTTGGTATATATCCATCCATCCATCCATCCATCCATCCATCCATCCATCCATTTTCTAACACGCTTATCCCAAGCAGGTCGCGAGGGGTGCTGGTTCCTATCTCCAGCTGTCTACGGGCGAGAGGCAGGGTACACCTTGGGCAGGTCACCAGTCCATCGCAGATAGACAATTTCCTGATTCGCATATTTTTTAAAACATCTGAACTGACCGTTCTTTTTTCTGTCTTAATGAGCACAGTGGGGTTTAGGCTGCCCTGCAAGGCTTTAAACCTGGGTTAAGCCAAACATAGTCAAAATGTGCAGGGTCATCTTTGAGCACACTTTCACTTTTCTTTTACCGCCCGGCTTGCCGCAGGTTTGCCTGCTGTGTCTAAAAGTAGCAGCAGCAGCAACCCAGACTGACAGCAGCCCATTGGATCATTTGTATCACATGTAGCCTGGTGTCAGACGCTGCGGAAGTCTTTACCATATTAACAGGAAAAGCAGCGCAAGTCAACACTGTCATCAGACAACATGCAGTAATTTATAAATGTTTTAAATCAGGTTCGGTCCAGATTAGCCAGCAGGTGGGTCCGGATCTGTGACTTCTATTCTAATGTAAAATACCTACTGACAAATAAAAATGCCATAGTATTTATTCTAGATATGTTTTGACAAAGTAGAAGTATAAGACAAAAAACATTCCGTCCTGGCAAGAATCAGTGAAAAATTTGATGTGGTCAAGTGAAACTCTATAATTGGAAAAATATGTGCCCAACACCATGTCCAGAGTCAGACATGGTGGCAGCATCGTGCATTGGGATGAAATAGGTGTTTTATTAAGATGAAACAAATAAGGAAGAAGGTCCAGATACCGGAGAGCTTGTAGAGAAAACATTTCATATTTTTTATTTTGTTTTCTACCGTCCAAGTACTGTTTCTGTTATGTTTAATATCTAAGTTGTACCATAGATATGTCACGTTACATGCCAACTAAGGGTCTGCTCTAATGTATAGGTTACAAAGTCTTAGCAAATGAACAGGGGCGTGTAGACCTTTGAGACCATATGTAGTAGCCTTAATCATTTAGTGGCACTGCATAAACAAACAGCATCCCCCTCCAACATCACTAGATGAACCATTTGTGGAGGGATAATTATTGGAACTATCCTCTCAGCTGGGTGGCAACTCTGACCACCCACTGACTACTAATCTGTGTACTTCCATTCAACCATTCAGTAGCTGGAACATTAAAAAGAGGTCGTTAAATTGCAGTCTAGGCGTTCACTGATTTGGTAAACTAATTATACCTCTTTTTAAACATATCAGCACTCCTGAGAGGAACACTACAGTTTGACTCTGCTCCATCAGCTGCCACAGAAATTTCAAAACATTGCCTTTGAGCATTACTTTCATCATTTGGGTGAAACGTAGGCTGTCTGAGAGGGAAAAGGGGGTTGAGCACAAGTCAACAGCAGCATTTGGTACACCACTTTAAAGAAACCTATTTTGCCTAAATCCTGGGTGGCCCCTTTGAAGTCAGACAAACATTTAAACACAAGCAGAAGGAAATATGCTTCTTACAAGAGGTTCTCACCTGTAGGGCATGAATGGCATATTAACATACATTGATCAATAATCTTTTAAATGAATTACAAAGGCTACATTCACTCTGCAGGCCTTGATGATCAATTCCGATTTTTTTTCGAAATCCGATTTTATTTGCGTGGCCGTTCACATTTCAAAATATATGCAACTTGTATGTAATCTCCTGTGTGAACTGCATTCATACAACGCAAGTGTCCCGCATTCACAGTAGAGGACACAATGACATCACAGGCCAGCGTGCTCTGTGTTTAAGGAAGCAAACATGGATGGTAGTGCCGGAGCGCATCTAGTGATCTTTTCCCATCATAAAAACTCAATCTTTTTAAGATGGTTGGACAAAAATACTGCTCTCCACATCATCATCCGCCATGGTTGTTGTTTTTCTTGTCGCTTCTTCATAGCAAGACCCAGAATAGTGACCTTTGTCGGGTATTAATGGCGTTTAGGTCGGATAAATGCGACCTGGTCGTTCAGACACAGGTCAAATTTTAAAAGATCAGATTCGTATCGGATTCAGGACCGCATAGTCAAGTGGCCTGGGTCTCATTGGAAAACATTGGATCTGTGTTGTTTAGATTGCCATGTCAGATCCAGGTTGCATATGGGCCAAAAAATCTGATTTGGGACCTTCAGGCTGCTGTGTGAACGTAGCCTAAGACTTGTCCAGTCAGATTGTAACTAATTCCTTTACTTTTGTTACAATTTAGATTTTATGCAAACATATTAAAGCATTATGCAGTGTGTGGTCATTGCAAAAGTCCTGATTTTAGTTCCATAGACTCAGCTATTTACAGAACTGATGACGCATTTCAGAAACTGATTTTAAGGAAGGTATGCAAGTGTAGCTGTGTCAATATGTTGCACATATTAAAATTACTTTTTTTCTAACTTTTCATTTTGGTGAACATTCTCAAAACCTATGAGTAATATTTTCCATGTTAAATCTGTGTTAAATAGAATTTTTGGTTTTCTTGTTCTGTGTCACCTGTTGTAGCTGGGGGGACTTTAATTACTGGTACACAATAACGTGATAGCGACGTGGCTCTATCTGCCAGGCAAAACTCTGGAAGCTTTTGCACTGGTAAGATGTCCTGCTGTGCTATCTGTCTGTTGGCTAAGCTAGCATATTTTACACTGTTTTAAACTGGATATAAACATAACCATATCATTTCTAAAGCATTGCAGAATATATTTATGTTTGTTTTGGCTGGTGAGATTTTCCCCATTTGCATATTTTACGATCTACTGCAGGAGACTGAGAGAGCACCTAACAGCCTGTGTGTGTACTGACTGTGTCCCCGCTACTCCCATAGGTGTGGTGAAATAAAAGTGCAGATCCTGATTCCCACTCTAAGTGGTGTCTTCCATTTTAAAGCAACCAGATTAAATCTGCAACAAAAGCATACCCGAAATGTTTGACCCAAATTCTAAAACTGAAAAGGCATCTCTATCAAATGCCGAGGAAAACTGTTATATTTACTATTATGGAGTTTAGCAAATAGGTGTCATAGTGGTGCAATTAATGGAGCTGTTGCATTGCAGCCTGTAGGTCTAAGGTTGAAATTCCATTCTCTTTCTACATATTTTCTTTCCCTGCATGTAGTAATTCTGTCCAATTGTTTCCCACAGTTTAAAAACATGACTATTATGACCATTGTTCCTTTTGACTTGCTTTGAGGAAGGATGGCTATTATTTCAATGACTGACAACAATATTTATTATGGTTAACCCTGAATGGCTTCCTTCAAACAAGCACTAGCCCCCCTTATTCAATGAATGCAGAGTCACCCGAGTATTTCTGCAGGTAACAGGATTCCCTCTGGCACTGGAAGTCATAGGCATACAGAGTGAAAAAGGAATTGCAAGAGCACCATTCCCCATAGTGCTCCTGTGCTGCTGGTTAGTTGATTGGACAGCTGGCTCTTCAGTCTAATAAACTGTGGTCGGATTGTCAGTAGTCCTTGATCCAGGCAATATTTTTTTTTACCACTGGAGTTTCTCAAAAATGCACTGGAGAAATCAAAGAATATGATCCTCACAGCGCTAATTGCCTTATAGCAGGTGTATGATGGTATCGTCAACTCAAACTCCACGGCAATAAGCAAACTGCAAGGGTTCATGATAGCTGCTTGTTTGTTTGCCGAGGTGAACCAACAGAAGTTTCTCTTGTACCTTCATGATCTGTAATGTCAAGGCAACAGGCCTACGGACGGTTTGCTGAGTCTTCTTTGGAACTGGAACATAGCAGGTCTTCCACATCACTGGAACTGTCTTCAGCATTGAAGACGTGCTGTAAAATCCCACAGAGCTGCTCTGTACAGGCCTTCAGTGCAGAGTACAAAGATAATATTTTATGTTTGGTAGGCATAGTAGTAGTGTGACAAATAAAAGGAAGTTTTGTTAGGCGCAACACTTTCAAAATCTGATGTATCAACTGGTCATATGAACAATGGCGTCCAAGATTGCAAGCATTATTGAGCTTAGTGCTGGCTCCAATAGATCTATAATTTCACAGGGCTATGTTATTCCTAAATATGACTTCAGGCTAAGAGCTAATTAATGGTTGATTAAGGCCCCGTCCACACGAAGTCAAAACGAACACGAAATGCTGATATTTTCCAAAACGTTTGCCGTAAAGACGGAGACGTAAAATAAATGTGAGCGTCCACACGAATGCATGAAAACGCTGCAAAATGTATGCCAGGCCTGTAAGTGGCGCTGTGGTGCCAAAGCAAA
>NW_015151020.1:485001-499011 GCF_000732505.1 Cyprinodon variegatus | reverse complement strand
CAGCTGCCAGTTTTTTACCGTAAAATGAGGCCGTTTTTTTTTACAGTGTACCCTATTGGTATGCAGTCAATATCATATTGGAGTCAAATGGTAACTGGTACGCAGTGTGTACCAATATAATGCCATTTCAGGTCAGATGACTCTACATCCAGTCATTCACCCATTATTGCACACATTCACACACTGGTGGCAAGTAACACAGTAGCCACGGCTGTTCTGGGGAACAGTAGCAGAAGCAATGTAAGATGTATTTGAAAAAAACAGCCATGTCCACTTTAAACGGACTCAAATTTATTTACCCCAGTGGTCCGGACCTTTCGTGCAAGTGTGAATCAAGTCCAGCTAACCCTTGTGGGACCAAGACCCACTTTTATGGTGGTGTTGATTTGGTTCCAAATGAACTTAGGTGCATTATGCTTCACCCATGAATATAAACAGAAGAGAGCATATGTATCTTTGGAATATGTAGTGTCAACATCATACCTGTTACTTTGTCTGTTGCTTAGCAACACTGCTGCCAAGAGGGGGGTCCTCCTTGCTTTGAAGGACGATAAAAAAAAAAAAAATTCTCCCAATAAACATTGAAGAGCTGCTCTTGGTACCCATAATGGCCGCTGTAGTAACAACATAAATACTCCCAGAGTAGTTTTACTCCCTTGCCTTCTTTGTGCTTTGTCCTGCCATAGTAATTTCTGACCAACAATCATTGTATTGAGAGTTCACTTGCAAAAAGTACAATTTGATTACAAACAAACATGGTCCACACCAAACAAGCAGACCAAAGGACTTTGTTGTTGTGATAACAGAGTAAAAGTTACTTGATACCAGTCTTCAAGAACTGCAATTTGGGACAATTTCTTAACAGAGTCTATACCGTCATATTACCCAGTTATCATCTTGGAGCACTGAATCTAATCTTTGAAAATGTGTTTTCTACTAATTCTCCCCTTATCTTCCAACAGTATTAAACCATCAATTCCACTATTGTTTAAATGATCACTGTTTCTGTATCAATCTCTGTCTCTAATCTTTAGTAAAACACACCTTAGAAATCACCTGTGAGAGAATCGTGAAAGTGAGGAAGTTTGAATAAAATATTGACTGGACTTATTAAAGATTTAAGTTAGCTTACAGCGTTAAAAAAAATATATAATAAAGGTCCTCATTACTTACGGCTCACTGTTGCAAACAAAATAATACTGCGGTTATTTAAACTTATAATATTAAACTTTGATATAGTGAAATATGAGATGTGGAAGGAATCATGATACAGATTGGTTTTGATTCCCCACCTTACTATTCGTGTCGCCAATTTTCCACTGTTTTCTAAATTAAATTACACATAGGTGAACGTTTGTGTGAGGACTTGGCCTTCTCCCGTCAAGTTTGTTTTTGTATTGATCAGATTGTTTGCAAGTAAAATAACATAAAGCAATTTGCAGTGTACACCACTTTTATAAATGAGACCTCAGAACTGTAGCAAAACTATAGAGAGAAAATCTCCATAGCAACAGTAAACAGGTCCATGGACACAAGTGGAGGTGCTGCAGCACCCCCTAGTGCTGAGAGGGAGCTGGGGAAAAAATCTATTAAAAATACATTACACAATAATACATTTCTTATGAATATTTGGATAAATGATTTTTACTTTGTTTTTTTGTTTTGTTTTTTTTTACTTTTTTCTTCTTTCTGACTATTTTCTTAAACTTTTTTTCCTATTATGTGTATTTGGATTTCTATTTATTTATCTTTAGGCCTAATCAACACACATTCACAGAAGTTACGTTGTCATGGCAACGTCAAGCAAGCTCGTGGTAGTGGCAGCAGACTAGTATATTTACATAGTCTAACAACCGAAATGAAGAGGAAATACGGCACAGAAACGCATTTCGGAGACTTATCTTATGAGAGACTTTATTTCCACGACCCCAGGGTGCACCTCAACATTTGGACACCTGTAACCAGGGCAACCTGCCTGTAGCACAAAGTAAGAGCATGGTGCCACTGCACACTTACATGCAGTTTAATGTAACCAAAGTATTTTAGAGTGTTGTTTTGATCTTGTGTTATTTGTGTAATGGATGTGGAAAACTCTTCCATAATGTTTAAATATCATGATAATATATTTTTTTCCCTTGTGGTTTGCATAAAAGCATATTGGATCTAATAGTGTCACGTGTGACATAAACACAGTGACTCAGGTTCATGTCAGCTGACCAAATATACGCATTATACTGTTATTGTGAAGTTTAACTAATAACGCATATATTCATCTGAGAAATTACGACGTCTTTGTGTTACAGACCCTGGTTGTGTGCACTGAAGTGTATATGACAATAAAGTAGTGAATCTCAATATATTTAATTATTTATTTTTATTGTATTTTAAACAGGCCTATAGGCTCATAGCTCTTTTTTCCAAAAAAACAAACAACAACAATTTCACCGCAGCCCCTGTTCAAAATTACTTCCAGCGGCCCTGAACAGGTCAGTCAAATAATCACACATATGTTTCAAAAGTATGTGAAGGTTATAGTTCAGGGTTTTTATTGTTGAGTTTGTAATTTGTGTTCCTTTCTCTGCCTGATTTCCTTTTACAGATGTTGATAAAACTATGAAAATAATGGAACTAAGCTGTAATAAACTGGAATTATCCTTCAGAGGGAATTACAGCGGCATTGATTTCAACCTGTGCCAAGGTGCTTGTTAGTGTCAGGGTGGGCTGCTGTTTGTAGCTGCTGATAGTAAACGGTTGGATGCAAGTTTAGAGGGTTTGTGTTTGTGTGTGTGAGTAAAACCACTGCGGGAGCCTTTGTAGCATATCTGGTTTAAGAGGCGCTCATAAAAAGGCAAACACGTGCACAAATGCCCCGGTGACGGGAAGCACACTCTCCCTGCCTCTCGCTCAGAACGGTACTCCCTCCTTGCATCCTCACACACAGATCCACATTTCCCCACATAATAGGCTGTTTTAACTCCAGTTCTATAAAAGGCAGCTTCTCCCAGTAACTGCAGCGTGAGGATATGTGTGGCCCTGCAGCCATACCCAGCCTCCAGAAGCAACAGCACGTCAGCAATGCTCTGTAGCATGATTGAGCCTGCGAGGATAAAGATACTCTATAGCATAGCTCTTTTTTTTAGCCATGTATTTTAGGGCTTACAGAAAAAGTGGTCATTTTCAGCCTCAACTTTCTACTAACCCTGAATTTTCCCATTAAAAGTGCTGAGTCAGCGACCCACTTAATTTCAGTTCCTCCCTGGCAGTGCAATCAAAGTAGCATCGTTCATCCCGTTATCTCTCCCCCAGTTTCGTCCACTCCTTTCCGCTCCACATGCAGGGCAGATGGTGCTCTGCCCTTTTATCTGCCCATGCTATTTGCAGAGACGGCTGAGACTACGAGCATGCCAGATTGTGTGCACTAAGACTGCTTACTGAAGGCATGCCTGACGGGGATAAACACTGCACACCTTGCGTCTGGATAAATAGACAGCAGGGCCTGAAACCTATGGGTGGCAGTCGGAGCACTCGTAGCAGATGACTGAGTGGGCGGCAGTGTTTGCTCAGCTGAAACATATGGGACAGTGGATGTTAAACAGTTGGCACCTCAAATTCTGATGAGGCAGTAATCCCATAAAAACCATGGCTGCAGAACAGGTGGTTGTGATCATGTAACATGTACCTCACACAGACGAAGGCAAATCCAGTTTCCTAGTGGCAGTGTGCCAGGTGTTTAGGCTCTTTCCCTGCTTCAACTAACCTGATTTTAATAAATGGGTCAATAGTAGTGCTTTCATCCTCCTGGGTGGAAAGCTGAGACGTAATCACACCATTGTAGGGTCAGGAACCCAACTTAAACATAGATATAACTCCTCAAGGAGCAGGTGTGACTACCTCTGAGCCAGCACTTTGGCTAAAGTAGTATAAAATCTTAAAATTGTGTTAAACTGTGAGGATAAAAAAGCTTTAGCTAACAAATAAGGATTTTTTTTCCATTTCAAGGAGTAACCCTAGTTTCTTTGCCATCTCCTTGCAAAATTATTAAGGGACACTTTTTGGCCAGGCATTGTATTCCAACCTATCGCCATGGTAAATATATTTTTTTTTGCATTTTCTTACTTGTGCAAAAAGATTTTGTTAACATATGACACAAACCAGGATGTAATTTTGAGACATACTTTTGGTATAAATATGGGACTACTCCTTTTTTGCAAGGGATGGTTGCATTAGCTTTAAGTAGTCTTTTTGAAGGACAGCCTCAGAAAGAAAAAAGGGCACATATAGGGCTTCTTCACCACTAAATGGGGTACTTCAGCACACACTGTGTACATAAGTGGATGCTTTCCAAACCTAGTCTATGCATACTTTATGTCTGCAGTGTCTGTTAGCAGCTGTGCTAGCCTAGCCCAAAAGAACCACTTAAAAAGGACAAATATTATCTGAAAATGTCTGGGAAAACTTGTTGCAGTAAAAAATGAATTAGCAAGAGGAATGTTCCAGTTAGTGTTTAAGCAAAACAAAAAACAATAATTGTTACAGTCGTAGGGAAGTCATATTTACATGTCAAATCATTCTGGCTTAAACATGTATATAATTTTACTGTTTATCAGACGATATTGTCACAAAATTTAGAAAATTTCTATTTAAAAAAAAAAATCCTGTCTTAAAATCTGTGTTTTTTTTCTCCGTTATTTTATGCAGGCCAGTTAGTTATACGTCAGCCTGAACACCTAAAACTAAACCCTGGCGTCCTCTTCCACATCATCTTCATCCCCACTTTCCTCCTCTAAATAAAAATTGTATGACAGAGGAGACTCATCCACGACCTCCGACACTAAACTCTCCTCCTCTTGCATGTTTCCTCTGTCCATAGCGTTCCTTGACAGTGTCGTTTCTAAGTCACCAATTTAGTGCTACTTGGTCCCAATGGAATTTCCCATTGGGAACCTACTAGCACTAAGTTGCTAACTGGTTAGCAGCAATGATTCCGACAAACCGGCCACAATGAAAAGTGCTTGCGAACCTTCCGCCACAACAACTCCGCCCCCTTGATAATCGACCAATCACATTCACTTTATTCACTCGTGTAAGAGCGTGCACCAATCATGAGAATTTAGAAAAATGGTTGGAACGTCCATTTCCCTACGACTTTTAATGCAGATAAAGAAAAACCAGCTTAACTGGTAAAATTAATTCATATAGCCTTTATGCGAAGATCTTTCATTTGGATTAATATTTTTCATGTTTTATGTCTTGTCACACCCTCACTATTTTTTTACATTGTATTTTGCATCATCAGTTATTTTGTAATTGCTCCAATTATATGCTTTTTGTTTATGTATTTTTATATTCTGTCTGGTTATTGTGTGTTTGCTTTTATTTGGAGTCTTGTGTTAGTTTTCTCTGTCTGGTTGTGTCTTTGTATCTCTGTTTAGTTCTCAATATTTTTTGTTCCCACTCTACTTCCTAATCAGCCCCCTTCACCAGCTGCTCTTGTTAATCAGTTTTCAGCTGCAGCTTTCCATATTCATACTGGTCAGTTTTATTCACTCCTCACAGGTTTCTACTCTATGGCAAGCCTCTTCCATCCCCATTTGTCATGCTTCTGATTTCCATGTCTGGATATGAGCTTTTTATTTTACTCATGTTTTGTATTGTATGCAATGCAAAACTCCTTTTTATATTTTTGATATTTCATTTAGTATAAATCAAAATTAGTAGGGTTTGTATTATGAGGGAAATATAGTCTTAAAACACTTCAATTTTAAAAAATGTCATAAAATGTATGCTATTTTAGGAATTGCTTTTATGCATTTTTTTACTATGTACACTGAACTTTGTCACGGGTTCTGTTTATTACATTTTTGGACAGAATTTCTAGCTGCACCCAGGGACCAGAGGGTGTCCGGTTTGGGAACCTCAGGATATCATCTCTGCTGTTTGCAGATGATGTTGTCCTGTTGGCCTCATCAAACCAGGATCCCCGATGTGAACTGGGGCGATTTCCAGCCAGGTGGACTCCCCTCTTCAGGTCAGTGGAGAGTCCTTGTCTCAAGTGGAGGAGTTCAAGCATCTCAGGGTCTTGTTCCCGAGTGAGGGACAGATGGAACATGAGATTGATAGAAGGGACTATGTCTCTGAGCTGGCTTTATGTCACCTCTGGGTTCCCCCAGAGAAGCTGGAGGACGTGTGTGTGGATCGGGAGGTCTGGGCATCTTTGCTTAGACTGCTGGCTCTGCGACGCGGATGGATAGATGGATGGTTATTTAGAAAGAAACCAATTAATGTTTATACTGGAAAACATTTGGGTGGTTGTTTGCTGCTCAGAATGCAATGGACTTCCTGTTCACAAAATCTGGATTTAACACTGATCTCTATTTATCTACTAGATTGCTGATAGCCTGATAAAAGTGAAGCCACCGGCCGCCATACTTATGCTATTAAACAGAAAGTGTGTCCAAGTGATAAATTTATATCCTTATTTCAAAAGTATTAAGCCCCCGTGAAAACGAGAACATCATTGTTGTTCGATGATGTAGGGCATGTAATATTTCCATTGCTACTGATCTAACTAGGGAGTACCAATATGGCAGCCGGTGGCTTACTCCACCACATACTACCGATGGGCTATCAGCAATCCAGTGAATAAATAAGAGATCAGTGGGATTTATACAAATGAAAGACTGTGAGACCAACTCCAGCTAAGATGATAACTTCTCATCCCTAATCAGCACTTTAAAAAATCCAGGATTTTTCACTTTAAGGCCTGGAGTGTCACTTTAATTTGGAAAAATTAGAAAAAAATAAGCTTTTCTACTTTATAAATATATATATATATATATTTTTTTAATGGGCTCTTTTCAATAATCCAATAATTACAATTTATAGGCCCTTTGTCAAACTTGTTAATAGTTGATTTTTTTTCAAATCACATTGAATGAAAAAAAGAACAGCTCAGTCCAAGAAAAAAAGCCAAATTGGACTGGAATGAGTGTTTATTGCCAGTTTCCAGACTCGTACTGGTATCCAGTCAGTCTGTGGTCCCTCCCAGTCTCTGCTCACTGAGGACATGACATTACAGATCTCACTTTGGGATCATCTCCTTCCTCCTCGATTCACAATTGCAGTTCTGTCCACGTGCGTAGGGTTCAGGCAGCCGCCATTGGCTGGAAATCCCATCAAGCTCCGCCCGCCTGTTTTACGTCATCGCTGCGCTGTCGGTGGAGGTCTGCAGCGGGGACCCAGCCGCACTGCACACCCAGCGAACCGGCCAGGGGCGAGGCGGCTCCATCATCGCTATGGGAATTAAGCGCGGCGTCCTGAGCGAACCGAGCCCATCACAGAGTGATAACACAGAGTATAAGAGAGAGCAGCCCAGAGCGCCTTATCCTCCATCCTCCGCTGAGCTGAGGGGGACCGCGGTGATGATGAGCACAAACATCTAGAGATGAGAAGTGTTACTAAAGCACACAACTTGGACAAGGACGTTTGCTCGACACTCCTCCGTGTTCTCTGATTCAGCATGATGCCCGTCATCCATGTGTCCGCCGTGGTGAGTGCTTCACATGTCCACCAAACTCCCTGGACTCCTTTTGATTGTTTATTCTAAGGGCTGCTTAGGCAGGTTCTCCATTTAAAGGGACAGTGCATGTTTTTTTTTTTTTTTTTTTCTCTCAACTTCAAATCAGTTCTGTCAAATTGTTTGTCCAACGGTATGAAAGACTTTTGTTTACTCTGTCAAAGGGGAAATTTAATTTATTGCTGGTAATTAAACAGTGGATGAATAGAACAAAAGAAATAGAAAAGTTTCCAGTGAAGGGATGAACAAAGGGAGTGCATCCAGCTGTCTATTGTCCATTATTTCTCACAAAAAAAAAAAAATCTGTTTCTTGTTTTTTGCTTATCTAAAGTATTGTTTGTATGCCTAGCATTTCAAAAAGATGATTATGATTTTTGTTATTTTAGAAAAACAGAATTTGCTGTATGTTTTTGATCACAAATACAGCAAATTGTGTATGTTTTTGATCACAAATACAGCAAATTGTGTTTTTTCTTAAATCTATCTATCTATCTATCTATCTATCTATCTATCTATCTATCTATCTATCTATCTATCTATCTATCTATCTATCTACACATATATATGTGTGTGTGTTTGTATGTGTGTATGTATATATGTGTATATATATATATATATATATATATATATATATATAAACAATTTGCTGTAAGTTTTTATCACAAATACAGCAAATTATGTTTTTTTCTAAAATAGCAAAAATCACAATTATCTTGTATATCTATATGTAAATGTATGTATGTTTATATGTGTGTATATATATATATACACATTAGTATGTTTTATTATAAACAAAACAAGTTTGTTATTCAGATATAAACAGGAAACACATATTCTTATTAGGTGTTTAAGCAACTCTAGGTAGGGAATTTTGGTATGTCTCAAATATGCCTCAACAGGCATTACTGGTATACATGCTCAACATATTCTCATTATCAGTTCGTATGAAATCGTACAAAAAGTTATGCACAGTATTTCGTGGGTTTTTGACGTTTTTCCTCAAAAAAACATATCAGTGCGCATGCGCAGCCAGCCAGAAGAAAAAAGCAGATCAGCGGACGGACGTAAAACTGGGACGGACAAGCAGTGCAATAATTACTTCATGATGTCTCCCACTACGTTGCTTGCTGTTTTGTATTTTAGGGTTAGGGTTAATTGTATGTTATTGAATGGTGCGTAAGATGCGCATGGGCACTGATATCTTGTCTCGAGGCAAGACGTACAAATACGACGAAATACGACGAAAAAAAACGTCAAAAACCTACGAAATACTGTGCATCACTTTTCGTACGATTTCATACGAACTGATAATGAGAATACACTGACATGCTTGCAGTTTGAGGCAAAACTCTGACAAGATAATAAAATAGTTTAGCTTTTCCACATTAACCTGTTAACTGACCAAACCAAAATTAATCACAAATGCCTGAGAAGCAAATCTTAAATCAGCTGCCATTCTTTAACCCTCGGGGGTGTCTATCCCGCCTTATAAAACCATTTTTATGACGGACGGGAGCCTGATTGTGGGAGTTAAAGTCTGCAAATGTTGAGGTTCCACACATGTCCCGAGAAGCAACATGACAGGTAACAGGTTAGGCAATATCACACCACAAACCTCAGTGCATTTTAATAATAGTGTTATGTTGTGCCAGTAATGCTTAATAGGGAAGAATGTTGAATGATTTTCAATTATAGCGACAAACATCAGCCTCTACACACCAACTCCTTGGTGAAACATTAAGCTGTAAAACACAAAAACCACTTTGTATTGTTCTATCACATAAAATCTATGTAATTATACAAAATATGATATTTTATATAAAAAACAAGACATTATATATAGAAGTTCAAGGCAGATAAAGTGTGTGGATCTATAACTCCAGGTCAGCTGTGTCTCTTGGATTAATTATGCTAGTCCTAACAGTACTAATCAAATGGGAACTTGATTCATCATAACTATGATAAATAATTTTTTTAAATGTTCTTACTAGTATAATTTCCGTCTGTCCTAATCATGCGGTGACTCAGTACACACACAGTGTAAAAGTTGTTTTTAAATAAGGCTTTAATAAAGTTAAAGGTTTAGATGTAATTTGTTATTACAAAGGCTGAGCACAGCTCCCATGGCAGGGTTCCTGGCTCCAGTCATTAGCAGAGACGAGTAAAGCTCTATGCAGATGATCATCGACAGTTATTGTTGGTGATAAACGTGGTGTGAATGATTCTAAACAGAGCCTCTTTCTCTCTCACAGCACTCAGAGCAACAGGTGTTCCACAAACACAAACGTGTTTGTGGAACTACTTATGCGTGAACTTTCTATGTATTTGATTGGGCGTGTTGTGAGCCCCATACGTGTAATTAAACAGTAATTACATCTTAATGCTTTCTGCCAGAAACAGCCCAACCATGCATGCACTCACATCATGTTGTCACTCACTAATGTTTATTGGTTGATGCTGGTGTGCTTAAAGATTTCATTATTTGTCAAACCAGAGCCAAAGTATAACTTCACATAATGTTGACATTCCTCATTTTAGGGAAGAAAGTGCTTCTGTAAGAGGTGTCATAAAATACAACTTTATTCTCATGATTTTAATATCATGACTTTTTTCCCTTAATTTTATGGCTATTCTTGTGACTTTATTCTTGTAATTTTAAGACTATTCTTGTTGTAACTTTATTCTCTTAATATTATGACTTTATTCTCTTATTTTATAACTATTCTCATTATGACTTTATTCTCGTATTTTTACGACTTTATTCTCATAGTGTTACGACTTTATTCTCTTAATGTTACGACTTTATTCTCGAAATAGAAAAGAAAAAATTCTCAAACAGAAACAAACAGATTAGCTGCTGCAGCCGTTTCTCAATTCACTAGAACGCGAGTACGGAATCGTGTTCTCGCCAAGTATGTTCTTGGGAAGAACATAGGAAAGTGTGGACTCTGGGAGAACCGGAGTATACAGCATAAATGTGGGTCAAATGCAACAGAAGCGTACTGATGACATCACCACATGCTCTGCTCGTCTGGAGCTGCATTTCACCTCCTGTTATTAATAGTCTCTAAATAATAATAAAGTCTAACTTTTTCATTTATTGGGGGAATAATAATGAATACAGTTAGATAAACACAAATCAAATGAATATTTTTCCAAATAAAACAAAAACAATCGCCATCAGAGCCAGCGGTCCTTCACACACGGCTATGCAGAGAGAGGGCTGCTGCAGACGGGCTAACATTAGCCCCGGCTGCCGTTAGCTTCAGAGGTCCGCTGGTTGCTGCATACCTCTCAACATTGGAACTTTTTTTTAAATTACGCATGAAATCGGTAAATGGACCATATAGTGACGCTTTAAAGTATAATATTCTCGCCTCAAATTATCTTAAAATGTACTTTTATTGACCAACAGCAACACAAAATTGAACTTTTAACTTTCAATGGTGCGCTCCATTTAAAGCTGCTGCTGCCGCAGTGCATTCTGGGACAGCTCTCAATCTCAATAACTGAGAAGTCTGCTCTGATGCTTATTGGGCACATAAATAGGGAGGGGCGAGAACAACATCCGGGGACTTTATCCGTTCTCGATCTGCTATTCTTGTGAATTGAAACAGTACTAATGCTGAGGCTGATGAAGTTTCACAAGTACTTCAGCACATGAGAACGCACAAGCACACATATATTGAGAAACGGCCTTTGTATCAATAACAACTTTCAATTCAAATGTCTGAATTAGCGTTGGTGATTTTGTTTCCTCTAAAATCTCAGTAAAAGTTATTTTTAGCTTGTTAAATTCATCCTCCCCTGCGCTCAGATCTTAAAGAGAATAAGAAGTACTGAGACTTTTTTTGTCATCCTGTTACGTAAATGACTGAACTTAGTCGGTCTAAGAACCCACTACTTTCCTTCAAGACAAACAATGATTGTTTTCTACTTTCGGCTACCTTTGGTCGCCAAATAAACGTTATATAATAGCAGATATAGGTAATAATAAGATTAAACTTCAGAAGAGATTTAATTCTTAAGGGTATAGTGGAGGATGTTCTTTTTCTTAGTGGATCATCAAAATAAGTGGTCCTCCTAACTGTCAATCATTCTGGTGATACGTTTAATAAGTCCGTCCTACAGTACGTGCTCATCCCTATTTTCACTTACCTGTGGTGAGTCTGACATAGTGGAAAAATTGCTAATCATCGCTCATACAAGTAAGCTTGTATGAGCGATGCAAACAGCAACTATTACACAGAGCGTGTACGAGGAGAAATGGGCTCGTGCATGCTCTCGCACACGTTTAATAGACTTTTGAAAGTTAAAATCCTCCATTATACCTTTAAAGAAACAGGTGCAATGCAGTTTGCCTGAGTGGCGTTGCCATATTGTGATGTCATCAGCAGGGGCAGGGCTCTGAGCAGATCTGACCACCCGAGCAGATCTGGTACCTACACAGGATCCGACCCTCTCAAGTTACATAGGCGAGTTTTAGAGAAGTTTGGCCCTCACATAGTATGGGTACGTGGCAAGTGCTGAATGTTATGTTATGAGAAATAATTTCATATATTTCAAATTAGGCCAGTACTTGTTTGAAGATGTTCCCAGTGTGGCTATAAGAGTAAAGTTTCCTAAATTTAGAGTTAAGCTTGAATAAATAATAGTTGCATATTTCAATATCTGCAGGAATCCAGCTATTAATATCTGCTTAGCACAGAATAGATGACCATGCTTGGTCAGAGACGACCAATAAAGTCAGAACCAATATGGTGGAGAAATCTACCCTGATGGGAAACAATCACAGCATAGGAGGTAGGTTACCCATAATGCAACAACAAATATCAGTCAACGATGCAGCCACAACAGAGGGATGTTTTAATGAAGCCCTTAATTATGCCCCCAGTTCAGCATGATGTATATATATATACATATATTTTAATTTCAGTGGCTGCTATAATAGTTTTTTTTAAGCTATCTGATCTGCTATCTGATTAGTTCAGACCTGTTTCTGCTGAGCTGTATCTAATCCACTATGTTTTTCCATTTGGTTTCAAATGTCCCTTGGTGCATGGTGGGGAAAATCTTTCGGGGGCGGACGGGCCAAAAATTTAAAATGATGTAATTTAGTATCTCCCAGATGCATCAAGCACCAGCCTAGCTGAAGACAAAATGGGACGTACTGGCTTGAAGTCAAGCTCCATCCCCTATATTGTCAGCTTTAAATGTTTTCTCAAAATTTCATTTTAGTGTGACGTTTGGAAATGTTTGGTTACATTTATTTATTTTGGTTTGACAGAGTCTCAGGCCCAGCCGAGACATTAAGGTCCACATTCTTGTCCAATGAAGGAGACAGTTCACCACTTATGCATCAGCGTTTTGACAGACGGGACAAAACAAACATTGCGTGATGAAGGATTTGCCCAGATTTGGCAGCTGATCCCATGTCA
Source organism: Cyprinodon variegatus (assembly GCF_000732505.1). Taxonomy (NCBI): domain Eukaryota; kingdom Metazoa; phylum Chordata; class Actinopteri; order Cyprinodontiformes; family Cyprinodontidae; genus Cyprinodon; species Cyprinodon variegatus. Next base: position 485,997 of record NW_015151020.1, on the reverse strand, counting down.
GAAAAGTTCAGACCGATTAAACATGTCAGAGAAAAAAAAACAGGGAAGTCAGGAGAACTTGGTTATATTTAAAACATTGATGTCTACTTCTCACATGCATGCAATTAGATAGATCATTTGATAAATCACAGAGTAGGTTAAGAATGGCTGTCTTGTTGACAGGCTTTGTGTGTGCTTGTGGTTTTTTTGTGTCATAAGGGAGTTTCAAATCTAACAGGAAACCAAAGGAGGGTTATGCTCTCTTGCAAAACCCTTGTCACATTAGAAGAACAACACCCAGTGTATTCAGTTATGAACTTATGGGACAGATCAGCAAAAAATACTGCGTAACTCTAGTAGAAGAAACCCAACAGATGCTTTTTACCCCTTTAAAAAATCAAAATCGGAAAAGTCTGTGCTGCAGCTTTCACCTTTGTTTACTCTGATACACACATACAATTCGGTGGAATCACCTGCCTCCTAAATGCATCCTATTATTAAACCGTGTGACATTTAGTTTTAGTGTTAATTAGCTTTTTTCTCTGAGCATCCCAGAGGTTTTCCAAAAAAGTAAAAAAAAACAAAAAACAAATCACTGGGATTTTGTTTTTTTCACGATTGGGTTGAGGTTTTGATGACCCAAATGCAGAGGTGAGTCTTTGTAGATCTAATGAAATAATTGAGGCAAAAATCCAAAAACCAAAGTACAAAATACAAGGAACCAAAAACCAGACAATTTCAGGGGAAAACTCACATGGGGAGCCAGAAAAAGATGAGGAACCAGCACTTAGGAACTGCACAGGGAGAGTATATATGGGAGACAGAACAAAGACTGGACTAATGAGCTGATTGGGAGCAGGTGTGAACAGAGGATTCTAGAAGGAGCTAGGGAAAAGGAGACCAACACAAGAGGGCAACAGAGGGCAATCAAGAAAAACCAAATGCTATGTTCACACTGCAAGCAGCAAGAGCAGCAAAAACACTTCGCTGCTTGTACAAGCATTATATATATATATA
>NW_015151020.1:479390-484071 GCF_000732505.1 Cyprinodon variegatus | reverse complement strand
ATGATTAACAGACTTCAGCAGCACTTGATGGCAGCTGAAGATGACATGCAGTCATAAATCTAGGTTATGAAGAGCCATGGTGTTTGTGGGGAGTGTTGGCCTAGTGGTTATAGCAGTGCACCTGTGCTCGGAGAAGATTGCAAGTATTTGGTTCAATCCCCACAGCCTCTTCTCTAGGTTCCCGAGCAAAAAGACCCTTAACCCCACACTGGGGCCACAGAATGGCAGCCCACTGCTCCCCTAGGGGATGAGTTAAAATGCAGAAATTGAATTTCCCCATTGTGGGACAATAAACATTACATTATGTTACATTACGTAACATTACATTATTTGAGGAGCAGGTTTGGAACCACTGTGTTAAACAAAATAAAAACCCGAAGGACTTAAAAAAATGTTTAGAGATGCTGAATGAAATCTTACTGAGCTTGAGGTATGAGAAATGGTAACAATTTCAGTACCTAGATGCTCAGATTTGGTAGAAACAAACTCAAAAAGACTTATTGTAGGAATAGGATTGAAAGGGGGTTTGATAAAAATAGTGAGTAAAGGGGGGCTGGGTACAAATCAGCACCCCAACCTTCTATTTTTTTCCCCTTGTATAATAAGCTGATGTGTCTATGAACTTAAAAACATAATTTTAATGGGTATGACTATTCTCTTATCTATTTGGGAGTAGTATTCAGGCAGCAGTAATAAATTAACATATTCCTCAAGCGTTTCCTTTTAATTTGTGTTTTTATCAGAAGGAGTTTGGACTAATACTGTTAATTTGTTACCTAGAAGTGCTAGTAGAGGTCAGGGTTGGTGCAACTGCCGTGTCCCCAGTCTAAACCCGTAGTGAGTCATGGTTTCTGATTGGTTGGCTGTCCTTTGCACCAGACAGATGACATATCTAGTGTTGCAGGCAAACCGAAAAAGAACTGGCATGAAAACTCCAGGCATGCTAGCTAAGGACTGAAATGGACTAATGTGGCAGTGATGAGCAGAGGGGGCTGCACTGTGGCTACAGACAGCATCTTTATGCACTGTGTGTGCACTTTTGGAAGTGCCTGTGGACTGACAAAGTGCTGGTACTGCACTTTGTTTTTCTTCTCCTCTTTGCATTTTCTCTGTTTTCTAGACAGGAAATGTAACAGTGGCTGCTTTTAGAGACAGTTGACCACAGAAGGAAAGAGACACAGATATGAAAAAGCAGCCAGTTAGAAGCAGGTATTCAGCTGCCATTAGCCTCTTCTTAACATGCTGAATAGCAGCTGTCACCGGGCTTATCTCCATATGTTTAAAAAGGTCCAGAAGGAAGATCCTGAGGAGGATAAGCTTAGTGAAGATTTCCTCCTTCAAGATGTTTCAGCTGTAACATCAACTATTCTCCTGATTGTAATTTTTTCTTCTAGTTCAAGAAGATCATGAGTTGACTATGGTGGCAACCATGACCCACTGGTTGCTTGGTATGTTTACCATTGTGCAGACATCCCAAGTTCCAAAAACTCAGGGGGATGCTTATCTAACCCTGCACTGTGCGCCATACTTACATACTTAAGGCAAGCAACTATTCAACAACTGTTTTTTAACTAATGGTAATTTTTTTCAACACGAAACCAAACAGTATTTGTTTTTTTATACATTTCAGTACCTTCAATCGGCCTAGAACATCTGTCTGTTTTCATGGGACTTCAGCATACAATGTCAACGTTCTTAACCTTCACTATATACTTTAGTATTTTCTGCTGTAAAATGAGTCTTAAATTTTCTTTTTTCACTCGAGGATTCACCTCTGCCATTTCTCAGGATACACACCTTTGATTGGTAACCAGGTGACTGCCATAGAGTAAACCGAAATTTATTGGGTTATTTTTCGGACTTGACCAATCAGCGCGCTCTCTGATAACCAGTCACCTGGAACGCTCCTTGAACAGAGAATCGCTTTGGACAGACATGGTTTCACTAGCAACCTCCTCCCCACACACCGCTCTCTCTTGTTGTGCCTGCGCAATCGAAGTAGATCTATTCCGTACATGATGCACGAATTATTGTATTGCCTGCATGCTCTCACTTGCACAAAAAAAACACCACCTCGCATAGTCTAAAATCCGGGATAATTTATCTGATTCGTGGGCATCCCTGAACAACTATCGATATCAGGGAGACTCGCGGAACTTCCAGGATATTCAAATGACCAAACCCTGCAAATTAATGGGTGGAAGATATGCAAATCTATTCATTTACCTCCTACTACCCAAATTGGAAGCTTGGATGTTTTGGAGTTTTTGCATCTTTTTTAGCTACCACAGGGTGGAGATAATCTGTGTGCATGTGAATGTATATAGACCATCAAAAGTAGCTGAATGATGTTAATAAAGAAAGAAAATACCCACTGGACTGCATGTATAAATGCAGTGGGAGGGCAGACAACCTTTATATCATTAAACCAAATGGAAGAAAGGATTGACGTTAAAGATTGTGGTATGTTTGTGGGGTTTAAAGAGAGCATAATGATATGTTTTCTTCTGCTTTTGTTTGTAGCACATTGTTCATTTCCATGGCTGTGTACCTCATCTTCTACAGCCACTCTCAAACAGCCTGTTTGACACATAATCTGCTCATTTTGAAACAAACCCAGATTACTTTGCAAGTTTTTAACATTTGGGTAGCAACCTTTGTAGATCACCTCCAACATGCCTACCTGTTGTACACACTGAAAGGAAAATTAGCCTGAATTTTAGTGCTTCCTAATTTGAATCTTTAAATATCAGGCACTATGACGTCCCTCTTTCGTCTGTTCTTATTCAGTCTTTCTTTTGCTATGAGCAAAAAGCTGTGGAAGGTCTTCTGTGGTCTTGTGATTATGTCAGCGGGGCTGCCCTCATTCTACTGTACTATTATGTCATTTGTTTTTTAGTTTTCTTTTTAGCAAAAAAAAAAATCTAAATTTTATTTTTATTTTAAGCTCTAGTGGCCTTTATTTTTCAAAGTAGCAGTCAGGAAGTGAGATTAGAGACAGGGGAAGACATACAGGACACCTGCAACAAGAACCAAAGCCTTTGTACAGGGGTTGTACACTTAGCCGCTGAACCACCTCCAAAAACAATCTTTTTAGTTGACAAAACATATCTAATTTGACTGTTTGTAGTTTTTATTTATTTTGTTGGACACAAAATGAGGGCCTATAGTCCATCTTTCATTATCTGTTATTTCTTCACGTACATCGACTTTTACGCAACAATAAGGGTCAAGCTGTTCATATTTAATCCAAAACCAGCTGACTGAGTTGGACAGATAGTCTATTGTATCCTGGAAAAAAGCAGAATGTTCTAATTTTTCCACTATATCTGCTTCCTACCAGAATTCCACACTTTGAACATTGATGTGAATGAGCGCATTGATATTACTGACGTAACAAGAGTCGGGAGCTGCATGCTGACAGCACGCTCTGATGTTTATGGATGAGGTTCTTGGAAGGAACACAAGGGACTGAATGGTGTTGTGGTAGAAGGTCAGCTGAGTGTTTGTTGAATAGACAACCCTGTAAGCTCTTATCATTAGTGTTTATTTCACTAATTACTAAAATGATTGAGTACAGGGAATTCATTATTATATATTTCCAATTATAATTAAAATAGAAACTGTCTACTTTCAAATAAAATACAACAGTTTGTTATTACAGTAGTAGCCATTCAAATGTTCCTCTTTTTCCTTGAAGGGCCCTTGTCTGGTCCCTGGCTGGTCCTTAGCTGGTCCTTGGCTGTTCCTTGAATGGTCCTTGGATGGTCCTTGGCTGGTCCTTGGATGGTCCTTGGCTGGCCCTTAGATAGTCCCTGGCTGGTCCTTGGCTGGTCCTTAGATAGTCCATAGCTAGTCTCTGGCTGGTCCTTGGCTGGTCCTTAGATAGTCCTTAGGTGGTCCTTGGATGGCCCTTGGCTGGTCCTTAGATAGTCCATAGCTAGTCTCTGGCTGGTCCTTGGCTGGCCCCCTAAAATTCCTTTTCAAACATCAATATTTGTACTTAAATATTCTTTCTTTCTTGATTTGAAATTAAGATCTAAAGAGAAGCACCATCTCCTGGTCAGACCCTGTAATTCAGTGAAAGGTTGAAGTCAGAGTAAATAAATAATAAATAAAATAAGTTGGAGGGGATTTCGCTGGGAGTTGGAGGGAAGTGGGCTGCCATTTGGCTGGCGTTTGACTGGGAAGGGCCATTTTGAATGACTGCTACTGTAAATTAAACCTAATGTTAGGGCTGATGCCTTTTGTTTAGTAATTAATACCATTTGTAACTCAAACCCAACACCCTTGTTTGTAAATCATACCTCATCTGATCTGAGTAAAGACATCTTTGCTGTCAAGACTAGTGACCAAATAACATGGACAGGTTAGGGAAACTATCTGCCACAGCCTCAGGTCAAACAAAGAGCAAAGAATAAAAACTTTAAAATCTGTTTTTATTTAATAATGGAATAAAAGCTAGGCAAACCAACTTGAGTCTATGTCAGGGATGTCAGAATGCCCTGCCCTGTTTGGATCCATCTCTACTTTACAAAACCTGAATCAGATAACTAGGTCCTTTGCAGGACCCTAGAAAACATGACTTCAACTGAAAAAGTGATTAAGCCATTTGATTCAGGTGTGTTTGAGCAGGGAGCTAGATGAAATCACAGGGTATTTGCTATTGAGGACTTGGGTT
>NW_015151020.1:458376-478886 GCF_000732505.1 Cyprinodon variegatus | reverse complement strand
TTAGAGTTTTTTCAACATTCAGCAGTCTGATGGCGGAGGGGAAGAAGCTTTTGCAGAATCTGCTGGTAATTAACCAAAAGCCGTTAACATGTGGGAGAGCTTCTTCTTCCTTTTAGTTTAAGAGTTAAAACATAATTTTTTAACACTCCAAATGCAGTAGGATTGTTTTGGTTTCCCTAAATTGAAAGATTACTAAGGTATGCTATTTGACAGGCATGACAGTTTATGTCTGATTTTAAATGGAAGTGTGTGTCATTCCACTATATCAATGCAGCAGACAGCCTCCAGAGCAGAGGTGAGAGGGCAGTCGGGTCAGGAATAGCAACAACAACTGCATACAATGGAGATAAATCCTCAGCAGCTGTAATAGAAAACCCTGTGTTGCTTAACATGCAATGAGTGGATGAGTGTCATTAAAAGTATTTCTGTAGTATTTCAAGTATTAAAATTAAACTACAGCATACCCACTTTGTCTCTGTGTTGGATTTGTAAAGTAAAGCCTTGTCACACCTTGACGATTTAGCCAGTGTATGCATGACGTCCCAGAATCTTTGAACTTTCTATTTATATTTTCAATTTTGGGCCTACACATTGCGTATTCACAACAAGTCCAGAACTTATGTCCAACGGCAGCCTAACATATGCATAACGCACGGATGTGTAGTCCCCATCAATTGTCACAAGCCAGTGTCCTGAGGGGGGCAGCGATGTGCCCTGAGGCACTCGGCCTGCATAAAAAGGCAGTGGGCATGAACACAGAGAGGTCCATCACACTCACCTTCTCACTCACCCAGTGATGGGGATGAAGTCTGGAGGAGAACCAATGGTTTTCTCCTGTGAACCCCCTTTAATAAAACAAAACGCTGCCAATAGGCCATTAAACAGTAGCTGAAAGTTAGAAACATGTTCAGCGGTTGTCTGGAAAACGTCAAATACGATGATATGTGTTGGAGATAAGTTCTTGATAAGTTACGCATCAGTTATGCACAAATTACTCATAGGTTTTGGTAAGATAGATAAGCTAGACGCCACAACTTTTGAGTAACTTACACTTAACGTATGTCAACGATCAGATAATTTACCAATAACTTATGTCCAACATACGAGCATGCGCTGGCATATGTAAATTTCCAGACCTACTTACTGTATGTCGACGTGTGCCTGCGTACTTCAGCTTGCTCATAACTTATACAAAACATACACATAACATATCCAACATATGGATATAGGGTTTTTGCCAGATTTTTGGTACGTCAGACATATGTTGGCTAAATCGTCAAGGTGTGACAGGCGCTTATAGCATTAGAATTGTACAAATGTCTTTAACCAACATGCTTACATAGAAATAGACGTAAAAAGGTCTTACCAAAGAAAGAGGAAACAATTAATATTTAGAACCAACTGACTCGCTGTTTCCTCTTCTCCTCTCAGCTCTTATGTACGATGGTGGCTGACATCTCAGCCCGAGCTTTGACCACATCTACCACAGATGATCAGCCTCTCCTCCCTCCACGCCACAATCAGCACACAGACCAGGACTCAGGCACTGAGGTGGTCTGTGACAAGTGCCCGGCAGGCACCTATGTTTCTGTCCATTGCTCACCAAAAATGGTAAGGGAGTGCAGCCCCTGCCCTGAGGGTACCTTCACACGAGGTGAGAACGGTGTCCAGCAATGCCACCGCTGTCGAGCTCCCTGTCCTACAGGCTTCATTGAGAAGGTGCCTTGCACAGCCACCCAGGACCGGGTCTGCACCTGTCCGCCCAACAGCTTCCTATCAAGGGACGGTGGTGGAGAGTGTAGACCCCACTCACTGTGCCCTCCAGGGACCAGGGTGAAAAAGCGGGGCACGGAAACAGAGGACGTTCTCTGTAAGCAATGCACCAAGGGGACATTTTCTCACGTGGAATCCCGTGCTATGAGTTGCAGAAATCACACAGATTGCCAGGCTCTGGGACTGCTGCTGCTTAAACCAGGAACAAAACGGACAGATAATGTCTGTGGACCCCCTTCTAGCACTTTATCAACCGTCTCACCAACCACTTCAATGGGGGCTGCAGAAGCTGCGTTTGTAAAGGGATCTACGCTGTCCTCAACAATGAATGGGCCTGAACAAAAAGGTGAGACTGGGGGACTTTATTAATCAGCCAATAATTGTGGACCTCACTTTTGGTGAAAACTTCCAACATTTTCAAAAAAGAACATTTTTCCGTTTGTTTGTTTCATTAACAACAAAGACGTAGAGGAAAAATTTCCTGCAAAATCAGCCGCGTTTGTCTAATGACTCCAAGGTTTCTTAGAGAATTTTATTGAACAAAATGCCTTAGTATGAAAGCAGAGGAACACAGTGGACAGGTCAGAGAGAATGACTGTAGAGGCAGGATTCTAAAAGCACTATCTCAAGCTGAAAGTGGAAAAAGTATGACACCAAATCAACCTAGAATGTCATGGATGTGCTAAGCTAACAAACCAGGCAAAGAGGGTGTAAATAAGAAGCAGCCAAAAAGACTATCATACCTTTTGGAGGTTTAAACATCCACAGCTCAGATGGAAAAAAAGAAACACAACAGACAATCCAGGGGTTACATTTTGAAGAAAATACAATACGTTTATGGATGATTAAAAAAAAACCCCACAGCTTTCATCATCATCTGAAAACAGAGAAATAGACAAGGTGGGAAAGGACAGAATTAGTGCATCTGAGGCACCAATGCTCTAGCTTGAGACCTCTTAAACGGACAACTACTTGTCAGGTACTTCAGACAACCAAAGGAAATGGAGTTTTCCATAAGCCATATAGAGAAGACACCCAACCTGATCTGGTCAGATGAGTGCGGAAACCTAGAGACTGTAGAAGACTCCAAACTAGTGTTAAGATGCACCTTACTGTGGGAACCTCAAACTTGAAAGCAATGATACATTAGAGTGGTTTAAATAAAGGCATATTGATGTGTTAGAATGGACCATTCCTTGTCTAAACCTGAACCCCTCCTACAATCTGCTTTTTCTAACTAGAAATAGCTGCTCACATTTGCTGATTGAACAGGTGATCAGAGGCACATCATTGAGTCAATCCATTACATGAAACCTAGATAAAAGACAAAGAATATCTCAAGTGTTACGTTGACGTTAGGGCTGAAACAATTAGTCATATTAATCTTGATTAATTGATTATTGAAATAATTGTAATAACTAATTTAGAAATCGATTAATCGTTAACTGGAGTATAGAGACTCTAAAACATGCATTTAGCTGACAGGGCAAACTCTCTCAGCAGTAGCTATACCAAATTGTAAAATAATATATTAATGTTTTGCATTTAATGTAAAACACTTTCAAAAAAAGACTGTCAGTATGCTCTATCCAGAAATCCTGAACTTTAAAAATGTTCACCTGGTTTAATTCTGTAAAAAAACTTCTGTAAGGAACATTTTACTATCCCATTATTATTGAAAAAAAATCTACAGGTTAATCGATAAGCAAAATAATAAATTTTTGCAGCCCTCCTTGACTTATAATTACTGTTTTACATTTCCCAGTTTATCAAGTTTATCTGCAACTTTAAAAAATGTGCTACATTTGATGCAAAGCTTTGATTCAGAGGTGCCTTTGTATTAGTAATCTATGTAAATACAAACCATATCAAAATAAAAAAATAAATATCAGATAATATGGAGATGTTTTTGATCCATATGCCCCTCATTCCCCACTGGAATTATGAAAGGAGGAATATATGTTGGCATGGAAACAGTTTGCTGGCCCTTTATATTAGGAATCTTTACACCTTTTATTTTTTCCCCCTTTTGGCTAAAATCCTCTCTGTAATTCCCCTAGTTTGTTTCCAGTATACCCTCTTTTACAGGTTTTACGTCATACTTCTCTCAGCCAGCCAAGCAGTCATTTCTCAGAATCAACCATCCATAGCTAGCATACCTCTCCCTCCCACTGAGCCCCCCCACAGCAGTAATACTGTCACTGCTGTTTGTGTTGGCAGTGGATCGATGGCCTTTGAGCCAGTTCATTTGACACCGTCTGAGCTGTTAGAAGGATGATGAAGCAGGGGGGCTAGTGCTTGGGGGGGTGTTGGATACTCAGGGCTGTTATTTTACTCCTGCTATTCTCTGGTTGTAGAGGAGGGGGTTGTTATTGTGATTCAGCAAGAAGAAGACAAAGAGATTGAATGTAAAAATTGTGTAGAGGAAGTCTGTTTTTCCTTCCGATGTTTTTCTGTAATTAGCTACGTACAGATTATTTAATGTTGCATCAGACATTGCCCAGAAATGTTCAGCAGTGATGTTGCATTGTTTAAATCCAGCAGAATGTAAAGATGGCTTAAGGCTTTCTTTGATCCATTGATATGTAGTTAAAGTCGTTGCAAAGTCATATTTAAATGTTAAATATTTCTGGCCTAAACATGTATATCGATGACTCTTTATCAGGTGATATTGTCTCAAAATTTAGAAAAATTCTTTTTAAAAGAAAAAAAAAATCCTGTCTTAACATCTGTTGTCAGCTTGAACACCTAAATTTGGCCAATCATATATCAAAGGTCATCTGTCAATCAAATTTTTTTGGTCAAAGCATCTTAATTCATATGTCGCAGCTAATATATGCCACGGTTAAAATAAGAATCATTTCCTTTCCCACTGAGTTCCGTCCCAGTGTTCACGGGGATGGACGTCTGTGTCTTCAGCAGGCGTAGAGCTAACAGAACTGGCAACGTTGCGAGGCAAGGGCTCAAACATGTACGGCTGGAAGCCTTCTACACCAAACCAAGCTTCTGCCGCCCTGGCGTCCTCTTCCACAACATCTTCATCCCCACTTTCCTCCTCTAAATAAAAAATTGGATGACAGAGGAGACTCATCCACGACCTCCGACACTAAACTCTCCTCCTCTTGCATGTTTCCGCTGTCCATAGCGTTCCTTGACAGTGTCGTTTCTAAGTCACCAATTTAGTGCTACTTGGTCCCAATGGAATTTCCCATTGGGAACCTACTAGCACTAAGTTGCTAACTGGTTAGCAAGATGCTTCAGAGACACCGGCCAACAATCAAACGTGCTTGCGAACCTTCCGCCACAAAAACCCCGCCCCCTTGATAAACAACCAATCACATTCACTTTATTCACTCGTGTAAAGTCGGGCACCACTAGGGAGAATTCGGAAATGCAACGGTTGGAACAGTCGCTTTTAATGAAAGCATTATAACGCTTTCATTGGTCAGTTATTGACACTGACACTAACAGGAAATAGAGGCTTGAAACAAGCTCTGGACACAGAACATGTTAAGCTTTGGATCAGTTAACCATGTCAAGCTTGGTTCCTTATGACCGTTTACACACCACGCTAGCACATTTCCTCACCTCCTAGTGATGATCTACGGTAGCACTGCTCTTTAGAGGTAAATAAGCAAACCAACAAGGCGGCGCCCATACCATTCAGGAAGTTATGTTTTGTTATCATTGTGATATTGTGTTGTCAGGCTAAGAAGGCAGCCTTTGGTGAATTTACTTGTCAGAGTCGGCTTTTGGGAAGTGAATACGACAAGCGATCGTCTAATCAGGACTTACAGACGCAGGACACAATGACAGTCCTTGAGGTCCATCACACTGCTAAGCAGAATCTTCACTGGAAATCTGTAAACTGTGGCATGGCAGGGAGGCTAGGATTTATATGAATGTCTGAATTGTCATTAATTAGGCCCCGTCCACACGAAGACGAACCCTGGCCTAAACGCACAAATTTTTCACCAAACCAGCCTCTCATCCACACGAAGCCGGCGTTTCTTCTTTTTTTTATTCAGCCTTCAGAGTGGGAAGATTTCGAAACGCCGTTTTCGTGTTTCCATCTTTACGCTCTAACCGCATTTTTTTTTTTACACGCATGCGTCATAGCGTCGCCTCTAAACACGCATGCGCAACACAGTATCACAACAACAATGGCGCCGTTGCTGCTAATGCTACTCACCCTGCTGTCGGGCTTACAACAGAATCTTCTTCTTCTGGAATATCTCCAGGAAGAACAGAGCAATATCGACGACATAGTTCAGCACCTGAATTTGACTGAACCACGAAAATGGACCCGCAGGGCAACCATGTATAAATATTAGTGCACATGCCCAACATTTCGTCGCTTATTTTTGCTTTGGCACCACAGCGCCACTTACAGGCCTGGCATACATTTTGCAGCGTTTTCATGCATTCGCGTGGACGCTCACATTTATTTTACGTCTCCGTCTTTACGGCAAACGTTTTGGAAAATATCAGCGTTTCGTGTTCGTTTTGACTTCGTGTGGATGGGGCCTTAAAGAGGCGGACTGTAAGGAGATGATGCGGTCTGCTCATGTGATCTTTGTTATCTGACAACTGAGCCAGAACTGAACGGCGCCAAGCCCTACTGATGAACTAGTACCAGTTTAGCTCAGTTGGGTTGTGTCTGGCGCGGTCCGGTTCAGTTGTGCGTGCCTTTTACACTAAGGAGTTATCTCAGTTACTGGGCTCGGACCGATCTCAGCACGGTCTCTAAAGCGTAGGGGAAATGAGGCTAGTGACCTTTAAAGCTTTTCAGGTACTGTTATCAGTAGCTGTTCACACTGGATTATCATTGATGCCTCAAACCTCCTTCCAGGGTGAATAATCAGCTCTTTGGTCTATAGAAAATTCCGCTTCGGATTTTACATACACCTGACTAAAATATGGACAAAGATTATTTTGAAAGTTCCAGAGAAATTAATTATAACCCTAGGAATGTTGCTGATGTAAATCTGGATGGATATTTAAGCATAGCTTCTAACATAATCTGTAGAGCTCATCTTAAATAGTTAGTTTACTTACTTCCAGACCTGATAATTAATTATAGTCAACACATTTTTCAAAGGGATTGTGGTTGGGGTTGTTCCAGCTTAAAGTTAGCCAGTGTTGACGTATGCTTGGGACCATTATTCTTTTAGATAATCAGTTATATGTTTTAACCATTTCACACAAACCCAACATTAGAGGTTGGTTAGGGTGGTAAGTCAGAAACCACCAATGTGCAAGAGTATCACTGTGATGGTCCATAATCTAGTTCATAGATCACAGAAGTGGTGTCCCTGCATCAAAATCAACAGCTTGAAACAGTTGCCCATGTGGACAATGCAAAAGTTATCTTGAGAAATGGTCAGATGAAACAGAAATATCTAAAATGATGAAGTTTATTTGGACCATTTAGGAAGAGGATTTTAAATACTGTATAGGGAAACCTCCAGATTCTTTCAAAGGTTTGAACCTGCTTCCACGTTCCAACCTGGAAACATGATAGCTGACACAAAACTGATCTACTCACTAAGTGTAAATCAAAGCAGGCTCAAACATTTCAGCAAGTTTGTCTTCATGAGTATGCAAAACCATGTTGCAATATTTGAAAAAATGGTTGCAAATTCACATGAAAAAAACTAGTGTGGCATTGATGTAATCGTTCATGATAAAGAGAGTCTATCCGCATAGATTAGTCTTAGTAGGAAAAAAGACGTCTGACCAGGATAAACTAATGCAGCAGAACTGAAGACTATCCTGAACATGAACATATTCTAAGGTAATGATAAAAAAGTTACAATAATATTTGGATAAAGCAATGTTTAAGGAATGCCATTGACCTAAACCATGTTGAAAATGAATGACTATCATTATAATGCAGGTCAGTGTCAGGAAATTGTCATATTTAAATACCTACTATATTATATAAGCTTGTATTTCTATTTTTTGACCTTGTTATAGAATATGTTGTTTGACCATTACTCCACCCTGGAACAACCATTAAAATCCCACCATTAATATAATATTCATGTTAATGATGGTTGCAGCTTTAACTAGGACTGTAATTATGCAGCATAACAAATCAATCATATTAGAAAACAACAGCTTGATAGATATTTCTTTAATAAAGATATTTTCATCTTAATGCCTGAAGAGATATTCTTACACGACAACAGGTTTCATATGTATGAAATACATATGAAACCTGTATGTAATATCAGCTGTGCTGCTGCCATCAACATCTTTGTTTATAGGTGTCCGAGATCTGGGTGTTTTTCAGTGTAGTCCTGTTTCTCTGGCTGGATGTGCTCTCTTCATCATCTTACATGGGAGCTGACTTGGAGCTTGTCTGCCTCGCTGTGTGTTTCCTGGACGGGGCCGCCTTTTACAGCTGCTTTTTCTATCTCTGCTTCTGTCTCCTTGAACCCCAGTCGGCCTCGGCAGATGGCCGCTCACACTGAGCCTGGTTCTGCTGGAGGTTTCTTCCTGTTAAAAGGGAGTTTTTCCTCCCCACAGTCGCTACAAGTATGCTAAGTGTGAGGAGATTGCCTTTGAGTCAATGAGTCGATACAATCAACTGGTTTTCCTTAGATAGAAAACTTTGAATCAGTTTGACTGTATGATCTGGTGAACTGTAAAGTGCCTTGAGATGCATGTGTTGTGAATTAGAGCTATAGAAATAAACTGAATTTAATTGAATTGAAAGACAAATAAGGTACGAGTCGGTAGATTTGGTGTGGACTAATAGAGCTCAGTTAAATTTTTCAGGATCTATAAACCTAAAGCCAAGCAATGGTCCAATAAATGTGACATTATAGTTTGCAAAGAGAAGAGGAAGACAAACAAAAAGCCATTTCTCTTGACATATATATGAGGCCATGATGCATTATGATGCTTCTTTCTCTTTACAGTCTGCTCTTTTACCCTGATAGTTATCATTGACTGGCAAAACTTTTGCATTTTGGGGGATTATAATTACCCACGGTTTACAGTCTGCTAATGAAAGAATAAAAAGGATTATTACACATCCAAATGACAATTCAGGGATTATATAACACAGATCCCATCAGCATTAAAGGTACAGAAAGCAGCAGGGAGTTGCCAGAGATAGCATTGATAATCAATGGGAGGGAGTGACGCACTAACATTGACAGAGCAGTTCTCTTTCCATGCCTGGAGAATTTGGCAGCTGTTGTTAACGTTGAATGCAACACCGCAGCACTCTAGATGCCCTTCAGCCGATTGATTCCTGGTACAGAGACTGACAGTGGTCTTAAACATTGGACTACATTTGCAGTGAGATGACAGGGCAGAGCACAGTGATTAGAAATCTTTGTAGTTGAAGCAAAAACACTTTATTGAAGCGGTTGTGTTACATTTCTCCCTGAATTCCTAATTAATTGATATTCTACTATTTATATTGAGTTATTCTTGTATTTTGCAGTCTCCAATGTCAGCAGCATAGCATCAGCTTTTTTTTTTTTAGACAGATTCACCTGTTCAACTGCTTAATAACACAGACATCAGCCTATCCCTTTGAAGGAATGCGTTCAGGGATTGGAATGAATAAAACAATGTATTTAAATTTTCCCCGCTTGTGTAGATCAAAAAGTGTACAAAACATGTTTACCATAAAAAATAGCTATCAGCAATTACAACATTAATTCCTAAAATGAACATATGCTTTATACACAATCTTTATTGGCTCAATATGCAGGACTTTGAATTAAACGGACTACAGAGGCAGAAGACCACTGACTGCTACTCTGCGCAAATAAAAACAATTGTGAGGCTAAATTACTTATATTCACAAAAAACACGGACTGTAATAGATTTGGAAAATGTTCTACTTTCAAAAGAGCATTTGGTACATCATAGTCCCCTACCCAGGCATTGTATCTAAACCATCTTATCCATAAATAACAACCACTGTATACCAGTCCTCTGATGGCTACTTCTCCCATGACAATTGACCATGTCAACAAGCTCCAACTGGATCCCTAAACATGACAATACATTTTTTTTTTCCTTTTCCCTTCCCAGTAAACACATCTTAAACCAGTATTGCAGCTTTTGTCCGTGGTCGAAAAAGAAAACACATGTATGATGTTATCACATTGATACACATGTTTGGGACATCTTTAAATTTTGTGTCAGCAAGAATTAAAGCGGTTCTCAGGGCAGAAAGGGGATGTTTTAGGCTATGAGGTTGCAATTTAAGGGACTAAAAAATCAAGCTTAGTCTCGCCTGTAGAGTGACACATCTTCAAGAATTTAGTTTTAGATTTTTCTCAACTGTCTCACAACAGCAAATTAAAATAGTGAAACTTTTCTAATTTTCTTTCCAAAAAAATGCACATGCACAACACTGTACCCACTCCTGAGAGGAAACGCCTATTAAACACATGCAAGAGCATGCACAAGCCCATTTCTCCTCGTGCACGACCACTTCTGAGGCTTCTTTTCCCCTTCTCATACACTTGTAGACACTGTTTCTCTTACGGCCCTCTGCCATTCTCAAAGAACCGTGGTGAGAAAGTTGAGCTTGAATGACTGTCTGAAACCGTAGCTCACCACAGATATATACCTGAAAGTGTGCAAGCGCAGACAAAGATAGCTAACGGGACGAGTATGTAGGACAGCCGTACGTAAACATATCACCAGAATGATTGACAATTAGGAGGACCAATTTTTGAGATCCCGTAAAAATTCAAAAATATCCACTGGACTTGGTTTTCAAGATTTGAAGACGTTTCGCCACCTCTCCAGGAAGCTTTCTCAATTCAAATGTCTGGATCCGCAGTGAGTTTGAGTCTTATATAGACAACGCCTTGTATCGCTTGGAAACATGCAATGGTTTCCAAGCGATACAAGGCCTTGTCTATATAAGACTCAAACTCACTGCGGATCCAGACATTTGAATTGAGAAAGCTTCCTGGAGAGGTGGCGAAACGTCTTCAAATCTTGAAAACCAAGTCCAGTGGATATTTTTGAATTTTTACGGGATGACTACGACCTGGATGACTGAGAACCTTCATCAGCAATTTTTGAGATGATTCCCCCCGAAAAAGAACATCCTCCATTATACCTTTAATATCAAACATCATTTACTGTAAAAGCAAGATTTGAAAGTCAAACTAATTTCACTCACTGGAAGAAACCCTCACAAACCCTAATAACCAGTACCAACTTCCATTCAAAACCCTTTTTACCAATTGATAAGGGTTAGTTTTTGGGAAACTTTTTTTTAGCAATAGGAGGCCAGATATCCAGCTTTGGGAATGTAGGTTCTCTCTGAATAAAAAACACAGCAAGGCGCTTAAAGGAAGAAGAAGCTTCTACTGGTTTCTAGGGTTACGCTCCAGGTCCTTTGCATGGATTAGGATTAGGCTTCACTCCTGTGAGATCTTCTGTTTTCATGGTGGCGCTAAGCAGTGATTCTCTGTCTCTCTGTTGACTCTTCTCCCTTTTAGGTTATCTTTTTTTCACCTTATTGCTGTATCTTTTTCTCAATCCAACCTTCACAGGTCCATCAGCAGCCATTCAACTGAGGGAACCTATAGGTGGGGGAAACAGAGGAGAGGAGCTGATGGTTGCCCATTCTGGCAGCTCCATCCCACCAAATCAGGAATCCTCATGGACTTCCATGTCCACAGCTCGAAAACAAACTATTGATCCAAAGCAAGAGCTGGGCGAGCCTATTGCGAGACCTGAGTTAAATAAGCCACGAATGGAGCGTCCAGATGGCCCAGAAGTAATCAGGGTTGGAACTGGTATCAGCAATGTGGCTAATGCTGGAAATGGGGATCCAGGCTCTGGCTACTACAGACCCAATCGCAGAGGTTCCCCAAGGCCAACCATGCATGATCACTTTGACATCAACGAACACCTCCCCTGGATGATAGTCCTGCTGATACTGCTGGTGCTGGTCGTGATTGTTATGTGTAGCGTCAAGAGGAGCTCTCGGGTGCTAAAGAAGGGCCCCATGCAGGACCCAAGTAGCATCATGGAGAAGGCAATTCAGAAGAAACCGTCTGTGCCTCCAACACAGGCCAGAGAGAAGTGGATCTACTACTACTCCAATGGCCAGGGTAAGGTTACACCATATTCTCTGATTTTGACACATGAGAACTTTTATGGTCCACATTGCCTGTCACATATTCGGGACAAGATTTAACCCTCTAAAATGGATTTACCTTAGTGCTATGTTGAACAAGTATTCACTAGTGTTGCACCAATACCAGTATCGGGCGGGGCCCCGATCCAGCACTAAATTGGCGGTATCGGCGAGTACTAACAAATACTGATACCATTTTCCATCCATCCATCCGTCCGTCCGTCCGTCCGTCCGTCCGTCCGTCCATCCATCCGTCCATCCATCTATCCATCCATCCATCCATTTTCCGTTATCCCTGATGGGGTCGTAAATAGGGGTACGTACCACAATACTTTGGTCACAATATGATATTATCACAATATTGCAATATCACTATACTTGCGATATTTCCCCCAACTATCAAATTAATTGTATAGATAAAAAAGCAAGTTCCGTACATGTTCATCAAAAGATATACATTAAGAGATATATTTTGGTATCCATGATATTTGAGTCATCTTCCACTGTTACTGCCTTAACTACAGAAATGGCGCTGCGCCGCACAGCAAAAAGTGCTCCAGAGCGCTATGTGCCAGAGTGAAGGTGCAGAGGTAGCCAATTTTCCCCAATTGTTTTAGGTAAAATGTTTTGTTTTTAAAAAATCGATACTAGAAACTGAAAGATAGTTATGATATTACACAGCTGCAAATAACGTCATATCACCAAACCGATTTTGGTGTGCTGGTGCCTATCTCCAGCTTTCATATTGATCATTCTATTTTTGGAATCTCGCAACTGATGCCTTAAACTGCGTCATATTGTCAGCTTTCATGAATTAATATTGAATTATAACACACTCGCCGTCAGCATCATAGATTGGTTCTGTGGGATCTACTGGTGTTCAATCATCTGTTGATGTGTATGAACTGCTGTTAGCTTCTAATCCAATCTATCGTTCCCCTTAGCACATGGTGTACAGGGTGGTGGTTACACAAATGAGGACATGACCCCGTTGTACTGTTACCCTTCTGTTATTGTCTTGTATCAGTGGCTATGCTCCAGTTCACTTTCAGATCTTTGTTCTCCTATTTCACCCTGGAATGCTCCTACTTTTCTGTTCTTATCTCTTTCGTCTCTATCTTCTCCTTTAAAATGTCTTCCCTGTTCTATTTTGACTTTTTTCCTTTATAGTTTTTTCCTCATTTAATCTCATAAGTCCTTGTTTTTCTTCTGTTGTTCTACTGCACACTTTTCTGGCATTCTTTCCTTTTCCATGTATGCACTTTATGTCATGTCTTAACTGGGTTACATTCTGTCAACAGGTGACAACATTCTTTTCTCCACCTCCAAGCTCTCAATTTCCACCTGAAACAAAGAGATGACACAGCACTCAATGGGCACCTCTCATTTGAGTCTCTTGGGTTTCCATGCAGAAACTTAGCAAGTGTATTGGTAAGATGAAGCAGAGCAGCCGCCTCTCTCTCTGTGCTCCCTCAGGGACAGCCCAGAGAGAACTGGAATAATCAGGTTTGAGCTGAACCAGGATTGTTGTTCGTTGGCGTGGCACATTATTGGGTCAATCGCTTCTCTAACGGGACAACAAAGAGATACATGGAGTGAGGGAAATAAAGAGAATGTGCAAAACCATTCAGCAGTGTTTGTATCTGTGTGCTGTTGTCGTGGGCCAATTATACTTTCCTTGCTGTTGTTTTGAAACTATTGAAAGCTGCCTGATAAGATGTATAAAGTTTGAAACAAACTTATTTGCCAGGGACGAAGAAGGCCGTAAAGTGACCACATGAAATGTTTTCAATCGAAGCTGAGAGTTAAAGGATCATAGCACAAGTTCCAGAATATTTGCAGAAGTTTTTCCTCTCTGGAAAATGACCTCAGTCATTTTTTTTAGAGCACTAATGTCATCCTAGGTAAAAAAGTTCAAAATGTTGAATTTATGCAGTGTTCACTATGAATGTGTTTTAGCCTTAGAAAGGCATTCAGTACCTTGTGTTGCTCTTTGAAGCTCTCCAGGAAATCGGTGATCAGAACCCTCTTATTTTCTTTGTACATGAAAAATTACTTTTTATCTAAACTGAGTCTTAACCTTATTTATGTATACATAAATATGCAGTATAATATATATCGCCCATTTCCTTCTGGTTCCAATAGCCCGTTTTACATCAGAGCGTTCTGGTTCCCCTAACGCCTGATGCAGACAGTATTTTGCCGCGCAACGCCTGAGCCGTCATGTCATTCATTTTATTGTCACTTATCATTATATGAGGTAGGCATTAGCATAAAGGGCCTAGCCTAAGGACCCACACTGGCAGTTTGTCACTCTTCCCGAACGGGTATTTGAACCCATACTGTTGGTTTGCAAGTCAGGTGACTTGTCATGTTATCTCACATGACAAGGTCACCCGACTTGGCACGCAGACGGTCCGGGTAATCCACCTTTACTAGGGGAGTTAAAGCACCCAAAGGTCAAGGCATCAGTGGTGCCCATGGTTGTTTGGGCAATCGGGCCAGTGACCCCCAAACATGAGGAGCGTTTAGGCAGTGGATGAGGTAGAGGTTTTGATATATATATATATTAGGGGTGGAACGGTTTACAAAATCTACGGTTCGGTTCGATTCACGGTTTCATGGTCACGGTTTTCAGTTCGGTTTGGTTCGATATATGTTGATTGTTACACCGAAATCCCATAAAAATTTATGAAATTAATGAAAAAATCCCCCAAAAAATAATGGATTGTAATTATTTTAAATGATCCACGGAAACCCTGGATCATTTCCGTATGTTTTGCTGCTTTGAATTTAGTCATCTGGCGCATGCTCTCTACCATCTCCAAGGGACTCAGAGGGGAGCCACAGTGGGGGCTGTAGGCTTTGCTTTGAGCAGCCGGTCTGGAGCGCAGCGGGGCGGAGCGCTGACGGAGNTTACTGTGCTGGAAACGGTGATACAGAAAAATGGAAAATGGAAATGGTGATAAAGCTGATACAGCTTCTCTGATTGATTGACTACATCAAGCTGCAAAGGTACAGTTTTTTTTTTTACTTTATCATCTGACAAGCTTGAAGGGTTTGTCAGATGATAAAGATGAGAAATATCTTAGCTTAATTTAAAACTGACTATTTACTTCCATCCTATTCCATCTATTAGACTCCAAATATAGCCATTTTGTATCACACTAGAAACAGGTTTTATTTCTTTACTCTTGTGTGGAGTTTCTCGGGTTGGGATGTTTTTTGTCGCTAATGCATTGATGGCAGAGGAGACTTAACTGAGCTTTAGGGGGAGTGTTGGCCTAGTGGTTAGAGCAGTACGTTTGTGTTTTGAGAAGGTTGCAAGTATCTGGTTCGATCCCCACAGCCTGCACTCTGGGTCTCTGAGCAAGATCCATAACCCCGATTGTGCCCCAGGCACCCCACTGTGGCAGCCCACTACTCCACAAAGGGATGGGTTAAGATACAGAAGGGAATTTCTCTAGTGTGAGATCAATAAAGTTGAATCCAACTATTTACCAGAGTAGCCCAGTGGACAAGAGCCACACAGAGAGTCATACTCATTAACTGACTGATAGAGCCTAAAGAATGAACTTTGGTAAATAGAGGAAAACTTAGTTTACATGTCAGGCAATTGTAAAGGCATGTATGGAAAAGAAATAAAATGTTTAATTTTAAACCTTCCACAGTGCACATTCAAAAAGTGATGAAGGATTTCTTTTTTTTATTTCCACCTTTTTGTTTTGCATTCATGTGTGTTCTCCTGCTGCCATGAGTAATGAGATGCCCATATGTAGGCACTTATGTGGAGCTATATGTATGCATGTGCAACTCAAACAGCTAGTTTACACTGCGTTTTACTCTCTGGAACATAAAACGAAACTGCTTCTTAATCCTTCCAAGGTGCGTGGCTGGCTCCTCTTGAAAGTTGTAATCCACCTTTACTAGAGCAGTTAAAGCAGCCGGGCAATAAAGGGGAAAAGAAAGGGAAACGTTAAAGCATGGATCACACACATGCGCCACTTGGCATTTGGTCAGGAAATGGTAAAAAATGCTACTCTTCCACCGCAACTCTGAACAAGGCTTTCCGGGTCCACAGGCCAGGTTTGTGTTACTGTGATGATGGTGGAGCTATCACACACACAAAAATAAATTGCAAAAAAATTCAAATTTTCTCATTCAAAAAAGATTTTCCATTATGTGAATTAATCCATTACCTATTATAACTGTTTTGTTTTTTTACCAGAATATATTTTATTTACTTTTTGGATGTATTTAATTGATTGATTGATGGATTCATTGATTGATTCATTGACTTTATTGATCTCACAGTGGAGAGATTTACTCATTTCATCAGCTCAAATAGTAAAGGAGAAAAAGAAGGTGCCAAAGGAAGAAAAAGGTGCATGGGATATATACATATATAAAGTGCGTCCATATATGACAGGTCTTTTTTATTTTTTTTAAGGCAGGATCATTATACAGGGTTATTGCACAGGGTGTTTACATGGGTATTTATATAGATACATATTTATATTTATATATATATAGTTATTGCACAGGGTGTTTACATGGGTATTTATATAGATAGATATTTATATATATAGTTATTGCACTGGGTGTCAAATATAGATAAACAGGTTATTGCACAGGGTATCAAACAGTAATTACACATTATAGATTGCACAAGTTATTGCCGTCGTAGTGTCGCACTGTAGAGTCTGATTGCAGCAGGGATGGATGACCTACGGTAGTGTTTCTTTTTACAGAGTATAAAAGTATTTTACTAAAGGAGCTGCTCAGCTCCTCTACAGTCTGGTGCAGAGGGTGAAAGGTGTTGTCCATGATGGATGTGAGCTGGACAGCACCCTCCTCTCAGCAACTTCCTCCACAGAGTGCAGCCCAGGACAGAAGTGGCTTTTCTCACCAGTTTGATCAGTTTCCTTTGTCCCACTCTGCGCTGCCAGCAGACGACACAAGGAAGAGGCCTGATGCCACCACAGAGTCATAGAAGGCCTGTTCACTCCAAAGGACCTCAGCTTCCTATTGAGTTAGAGGTCCTTTTTTTCTACCTTAATAGAAAACAACATTAATCAACCCTTATCTTGGGCAAATCCTCCTGCCTCACAGAAACTGTGATTTAACAGCAAATATAGCGATCCAATACAGAATCCGTTTGGATGAGGATTAATTAAAAATAATAGCATCATGTCATATTTTGAAATTAATAATGGATTCATAAACGTACAGTTTGACATATATTTCACATAAAAAAAAAAATGTTTTTTTTTTTAACGAGTTAGTGGAATTGTAACAGCCCTGACAATCTTGTTGGTGCCAGTTAGGCGAATAATAACAAATAGTAAACTGAGAGTGTTTTCTTTATGGTCTAATTTGAAATTCTCAGAACTTAAAAAGCACAAAAGCAAATCAAAACCTGTTTAAGAGGAACGTCACAGCAAATATCTAGCTTAATACGTCACATGGCTGTTTGTCACTATGCAGATGATATCCAGATAAAACTATCACTAAGACAACACAATAAATTGGGTCTAAATTTGACTTTTTTTTCAAGTTGAATCCTGAATGACCTTTACATTTTACTGATAACAAAACTGAGATCAATTATTTTAGCCACACTTATGAGCTCCCTGATCTTGTTGGTCATTATTTAACTTTTTTTCCACTGTTAAGAACCTTGGTGTAACCTTTGATGAAGAGTTTAAATTTGACAAGGAAGTGTGGTCAGTTATAAAGTCACGTTTTTACCGAGTCAGACTTTTAGTTAATGTCGAAGGATGTGTTCCTTTCAGGAATCTGGGTGCGTGCCTTTACAACATCACATCTGGGATAATGTAGCTACGTTTACTGGGACATGTTTACTACATATCCTCCATACTGACTTGTTCGTACACTGCTTAAGCATTTTCAGCAGGCTGTGCGTGTTACTTGTATTAATTCATTTTTTTGTGTGCATGTGTGCCTTAATCAATATGCAGATCGTATTCTGAAAAGCACCAAAAACATTGTCACAGGCCAACACACATTAATGCAGGAATAAGCAATTCTTTATGCAATCAATCCCCCCCAAATTATCAAGGCTCATTATTAAAGTCAGATAGTGTTGCATTTCTCAATAAAGAGTTTATTTAAAAACAACGGATTGACAGTGGGTAGGCTAGGCCTCTAAAGCAGGAACCTCTACAGTAGGGAAGCAGAAGTTAGTGACTACAATAATCTGGCGGAGGATGAACGTGTGAATCACTAACCAGGTCTTACAATCCGTGCCCAGAGGAAGAGGTGGATTCGTGTTGGAAGGTGGACAGCTTCCAACACGATGTGGCGAACGCTGCCCAGAGACGTCCAGAAGCTGAAGCCTTGAAGACTGTAGAATTAGCAGGAGATCTGATCCAAGCTGATGAAGGAAGGCAGGATAATCCATAGGGTGAAGCCTAAGCCGGTGTTGAAGGCGTGCTTAGGATTCAGACATGGGTGATCAGTGGTCCGAAGAGGTACTGAAGGAAAATCCAGGACGGTGTCAGGAATCAGTTCCAGATTTGGGCAACAGGCAGAATTCAGCAAAAATCCGAGGACAGTTCAGGAAAACATATCAGAACGGGAACAGGCAAGGCTCAGAGTTCCAAAGGCAGAATGGGTCAAAATCAGGCAATAAGAAGCATGCAGGTACGCTAGAGAACTCTCACCTAAGGCTCAAATAATCTGGCACTGATGACAGGGAGCAAGTAGGTTAAATAGAGACTAGAGCAGGTGACACAGATGAACGGTGATCAGAAACTGGGGTTTCAGGTGGATGAAACCCCAGTTTCTGATTGATTCATCCAGAATGAATGAATGAAAAGAAAATTAAAGCCAGTCATAAGCACCAAGATCATGAAAAAAAAGAATGTTAACTGTCACCAAAAACCATCAATCATAGAGCTTATAAAGGGATATTTCAGGGGGCGTGGGCACCTGAAAGTGCAAATCACTAACTTGTGGAAAGAGCCGACGATTTTTTCCCCACCCCAATGTTTTTAACAGACTCTACCGAAAGCACAGCTATGTAATAACACATTGTTATAAGCCTATCTTGTTTTGCAGAGCAATCTTTCTGGATCACCCTTAACATGCCTGTAAAATAATAGCACTCTTTTTTTGGAATCTGTAAAGATCAGACCCTCTGTGTTTCACTCTCATTTTAATTCAGGTCACCATTTAAATGTTTTAGTAGTTTTTTTATCATCCAGTACACATCAGTAAGTTTGCCAAATCATACCAATGTTACAAAGTAATCCTAAAACAGAGGTGACATCCAGCAATAACCACTTTTTTTAATCATCAACTCAATTCAACTCAATTCAACTTTTATTTACAAAGCCCTTTAAAGCCACCACAGCTGCCACAAAGTGCTGTGCATATCAGGTAATGTTAAAGTTGTGCAAAACAACATAGAAGATAAAAGGAAGAAAACAAATCAGCATAAAAAACACCATCATACCCACCAAAGTAGATCAGGTGGAAGCAGGTTGAGGTCAGGCTTTGGGTATATATTTACAGCGTACAGTTTCAAAGAAAGATATCGAGGAAAACGTGAAGGAAAACAACATTGTATCTGCCCACCATCCTTCCTCGTTAAACATCCACACCTTTAATAATGCCAAGTTCCACATCCAAAGCCAGCGGGGAGCCATGTGTTTGACTCTACGGCTCCGTGCAGTATCAGGGTGGGCTGGGGTAGCCTGGGACTGATTGTGAAGAGCAGAATTTAAGGGGGTTGTTGCTTGGTCGGAGTTTCGCAGCCCCTGCTGTGCTCCCACGCAGCTGCCCACACATTTCATCAATTTAACTTTGTAGTTTCCCGAATTAGGGGAAAGGACTATGTAACATGAGTAATTCAGCAGAATGGTATTTGTTAAGATGCTGATGCATACACCCTGCTTCAAATCATTCTGCACATAATTACAGGGTACCGAGCTAAGACAACATGTTGGGTCCACAGGTTTTATCTTGGTTTCATTTAGAACTGTAGTGTTTTTTAAGGTAAGATGTTTTAAAACTTCAAGCACAAGTTTCAAAGGAAAAATCTGATAGAAACTCTTAATGAGGCCACATTGAAACTAAAAGAGCCCTAAATGTGACCTTGTTAATGAATCTGTGTGGGATGGATGTTGGTAGGAAACTGCGGATGGAGTCTGAACGGAAGACCTTCAACTTAGCAGTACTAATTGCAAGTTATTAGTGGGGATAAGGTCAAATCACAGTCACTGCAACTATAAATCAGTTAGAGGTAAGCATCACACTGCGTGAGACAGCATGAGGTCAGCTTTAGTCTTAATAGTTCAAAGTGTTTTTTGTTTTTTTTTACAGTTTAAACCTTTAAAGTAGAGAAATAGTTGCTAGATAGTCATACTAAATTTCTAGGGCTACATTATGTGACAACGTTTTCAGCAAACATTTGTCCTGATACTGTTAAAGGAGAAGTTCGGTTTTTTACACTTTAAGCCCATTTTCTGTAGTGTCCAGGATGAAATCGAATGATCGACACCAAAAGTTTGACAATTGCTCCTGTCTCTGCTTTTTGGCTCATTTAGAATCACCCCCTGGCTGCTTTAGAATGGCT
>NW_015151020.1:449976-458052 GCF_000732505.1 Cyprinodon variegatus | reverse complement strand
CAATTGTCAAACTTTTGGTGTCGATCATTCGATTTCATCCTGGACACTACAGAAAATGGGCTAAAAGTGTTAAAAACCGAACTTCTCCTTTAACATACTGTACTTTCTATAAGCTGCTACTTTTTTCCCACGCTTTGAACCGTGTGGCATACATGAAAGTTCAGCTTTTCTGTGGATTTTTCAAGGGGTTGATTTTCACTTAGCACAAGTACATGTACGCAGCAGGCATGACGGGAAAACAAATTAAAACATTTTGACATTTATTTGCTGCATTAAAGCCGTCGAACCGATGAAGAGACTGGGCTAAACTCCTGCAGAGCTGAAATACAGAGCTGAAGAAGCCCCATCTTTCATTAGAAGCTCCTACTGCTGGGAGCCTACAAGCTCACAGGAGCTAGCATAGTCATAATCATTCCGAAAAAGTTAAAAAACAATCCACTGGATTTGGTTTCCAAGTTTGAAGACGTTTCGCTTCCCATCCAGGAAGCTTTTTCAGTTCAAAAATTTCATTTTTGAATTAAAAAAATCTGGATTTGCAATCTGGATTCAAAGTTTAAAGGTTCTCTCTCTGCTGCAGCTGCAGCTTGCTCAGGAGAGTTTGCTGCTTTTATATGTTGTTACCAAAGTCTCCAATAACAGAAAAAAGTTCGCTAGATTTGGCGCTAGGAGCTTTTGTTAAGTAAAAGCTCTAGAGGGGTTTGAAAATTCACTAAATATAGCCAAAATAAGAGCTAAGTTGGCGACTCTTCGTGCCATTTGTTTTCAAATGACAATATGTTGGACACTGAAGGAGGGGCTCCGTGACACACTTAATATTATCAGCGTTCTGATGGCATTTTTACGAAAGGATTTTTCTCAAATACATAATCAATGTGCACAAATAGGTAAAAGTTGTATTAACCATATGTGTAAACTAAGTTTTATGGGGCCCCCAGGAACTTGGGGCCCTAGGCAACTGCCTAGTTTTGCCTACTGGTAAATCCGCCCCTGAACAACACTGTGTACATTTAGCCACTAGTTTGTCTATAAAATATAAACCTGATTGAAAAGGTGTATGTTTTGTTGTATCATGACAAAAAAGGAAATTACAGTAGTTTAAAAGATATGAGCACTTTTAAAGACAACAACTTAGATTTAGCCATTAATTCAGAATGCATATATAGTCAGTGAATATAATTCACTTACAGGCCTCTTTTTTTCCAGACCTCTATGCCTCATTATGCTTAAGCTATTTTGTTGTATCACAATAAGCTAAAACATCATTTTCTGCTCATTAAAGCTTAAAGGATTAATCAGATTTATTGTCATCAATCGACTATTGAAGCAATTGTAAGCTAATTTGGTCATTTCATGGAATTGTTGACTAGAATAATGGTACGACTAAAACATTCTGAAAGAAAAACCTACCTGAAGTAACAAAACTATAAATAAAGGCTAGACATATACAATCTACACACTTTTATGACTAAAGATAAAATTGCTGTTGTATTTATTTATGTGCCAAGATTGTTTTATAGTTTTTTTGTTTGTATTTCATTTAAAATTATATTAAAAATATATTCCAAATATGGGATTATTTAGATACAATAATTTACTAGAAGTAAAGATTCATTAATTAACTGAAAAAAGTATCAATAGATGAATTGATCACTCAAATAATCCATTGATGCAGCCCTACTGTTCATGTGAAAGAGAAGAAAAATTATGAGGATAAACTTCTTTTTATTGGGCAAAGGAATTTAGAATGATTAAGCAAATAGATTATTATCAAAAAAAGGCCAAACAAGTGGGGTGAGTAACATCTTTTGCACCAGATGAGTCGGTCTTCAGATCTATATGTTATTCAGTGCAATGAATGTAATAGGGTTCTTTTTACTTAAAAAATAAAATCACGCTTGCTTTAGCAAGATTGCTCAGGTTGTCCCATTTAGGGAACACTTTAAATGACAGCAAACACAAACATTACCCTCAAGTAAACTCCCTTATTTCACTAATGCATCATCATCTGACACACTGAATCACCACAACACTTATATAGGTCATTTAAGTGAGTCCAGCTTGCAGTGGCACTGAAGTATGCAGAGCAGGGGGATTTCTTTTTTGCCGCAGTCTGTTGGGGCCGGTGAGGCAGATATGACTCGACAGGCTCTCGGCCCAGTCGGGCAGCACGCGAGCTCCTTTGACCCGATGAAATATGCGAGTATCATCTGGAGCTGCATTGGTGTGTGTGTTGTCCTGTCTACTTTATTTTTTAAGCCCAAAACATGGAGAGAAATTAGGTCAATTAAGGCTTTGATGCGTTGATTTTGAGTCTCGTGTTGAAATCTGGTTTCAATTTGAGCTGAAGAAATATGTGAAATATATGTTTGGGTTTTCTCTGTAACAGGTTTCTCTTTAGACTTCCTTTTTGCCTGTTGTGTGCTTGAAGTCATGCTCCTACTGTATATGTGTCACACCATGAGTCACTACTACGAGCTTACTTCGGCCTAATCTCTCTTCTCCAGTATGGGATGGAGACTCATCCTGGATTTATGCACTTAGCATGTTTGCGGCTGCAGAGAGTAATCAGGGATCAACTTGATGCTTATCGAAACTGAAAGGAACGCTCTGCCGTGTAAAGCCTTTCTGGATGAAATGTTTTTTATTGAGTCGTTTGATGCAAATGTCATGCATTTCTATGTATTTTTAGCTAATTTAAAATTGAAGTTAGACTAACATATAAGATGCATGCAAAGGTAAAATGCTGCAAAGGAGAAATGGTGAAAACTGAAAGTGGACTGGTAAATTTTGCTAAGCAAAAAAAAAAAAGGCATGGTAAAACCCTGCAAGTAGCTGAAACAGCTGCAAACTAGCTCTGCATCAACAAATATGGGATCAGACCATAGACATTACAACAGATCAACATCTGTGGATCAGATCTGTTGCTAAAACATAAACCATACAGAGGACATTTGGAGGGAATAAAGACAAGTTACCTTTTCAGACTGAAAACATTTTCACCAATACCCCATCTAGAATCTTCTTGGATATTAAAACTGATCCCCATATTGATATTGCATGTACTTTACATGTATTTGGTGAGCTTTGAGTGTTAGACTCAACTTTTTTTATCCCTTGGGATTACTTCTTCAGGGAAATTCTGGTTCCAGTAGCTTATATAGAATACAAAGAGTTAAAGAAAGATGCCATTAAAGATAAAATATATGACAGACAATATTAAAAGATTGTATATAGTACTTGCAATGCAGAAATGTACTGACCTTATAAATAGGTAATATTGCACCGATACCAGTATAGGGCAGGGCCCCCATCCAGCACTAAAGTGGTGGTAATGGTATCGGCAAGTACCGACAAATAGGGCACTGATACAATTTTAAGACCCAAAAGTTTATTCAACTATTGTCACCCATTCCACGTAGGCAATAAAAGTTCTACTGGATTCACTTTGTATTCGTCTTTTTCCTGCTTCACAAAGGTAGGCAGCAGCTTGACAAAGCCATGATGGCAATTATTTTACATCCAAGTAGTATAAAGTTCTTCATATTTACACACACACCAATTTCAAAGTGATGCTATCGGTATCGGTATTGGCCAATACTGCACAGCCAGGTATCGGGCATTGGTATCGGGGCCAAAAATGGCCTACACTACAAATAAGTTAAAAAATATATTGCATATTGAATATTGCATATGACTGACAATAGGTAATGTTTTACATAAGATGACCAAGGAGGGTGGTGCTAACCTTTGTTCATTTTCCTATCACCTCCTCCTTCCCTCAAGTGTTTACATGTAGCAGGTTTTTGTGTTTGCAGCATCTTTTCTTGTTGGTATCGATGTATTTCCTGTTATTTCCAGCATTTCTCATTTGCAGCACTTTTCTTTTGCATGTGCTTTGTATCCGTGCCTTTGCACAGCATTTGCAGCCAGTAGAATAAACAACAGTTCTTCTATCTTAGGGGCTAGAGGTTTTATCCAGAACTTACATTCAATTCAATTCAATTCAGTTTATTTCTATAGCGCCAAATTCACAACACATGTCATCTCAAGGCACTTTACAGTTCAACCAGATCATACATCATCAAATGCAACAAAAAGCATTGGTGTAACGCATGCAGTTTATTAAGGTGGAGAAGCTGGGTTGATGACTCATGCTGTCTGAGTTTACTGGTCAGCTTCATGTTTGATGGTTGCCAGGGAAACAGGATTCATCCGACTGCACTCTTAAGGTGTGTGTTGGTTCGTTTGGTGTATGTAGATAGTTTATTTATCCTGCATTACATTAAGAACTTCTATAACATTCTCAAGGCAACAGTGTGGGGATGGCCTGCTCCTCTTTGACTGATGTGCAGTCTGGTTTGAACAGCCAGTCCACAAAGCAAGGTCCACAAGGACACAGATGACTAGGTCTGGTGTGCAGGTATCTGAGCGCCCTTCTGACCTCAACCTCATCTTACCCTTGTTGGCTAAACTAAAGCTGAGACTTTATAAGATTTCATTAAATCCGTCAAGCATGCACAGTTAATTATCAAACATGACTCTACTTTTAGTCGCAACTTCTACCTGGAAAGACGACTATTTAATAAAATTCACTGACGCATTCTATCCTTCAATAATGGCCAACAAGAAGTAACAATCAGCATACTGGTGTCAGATAAGAGAGAAGTAGCTTCTGTGTTTCCCCCCAAACAGATAAGTCGGAATTTTGTGAGAAAGTTTAGACCAGAGAGGAGAGAACAGGGAATGGCTTCTCTTTCAAAGTTACCAAACAGCAACAAAGGCTGAGAAAGTGAAGCCATGCAGTTAATGGTCCCTACTGGGAGTTGAACGTGGAATATCACTCCAGAGTTATGCTTACTTTAGCGCCCTGTCACACCTTGCCAAATTAGACAACTTATACCCAACGTCCCAGAATCTTCTACAACGCTGGCATAGGCTGAAACTTTCTATGTATTTTTTTTTTCAATTTTGGGCGCATATATAGCGCATTCATAACTAGTCCAGAACTTATGTCGAACAACAGCCTAACTTTATTTAACTTTGTTTGTGAAAAGCTTTCTCTAATTCCTTTTTAAATTGTTTTAACTTCCCATATAGCTTTGTAGATTGTCAGATATTTAAGTCTGTATCTTGAAGCTCGCACTGTTAGTATTGCTAGTTGATTGCATGACAACTGAGGAATCCTGCAGGGGCTTTAAATAACTGACATATACAACCCTGTCCCTCCTGTATACATTGCACATTATACATACATGCATACATTTTAAATAAAACCTTCCTGAACATCAGTACAAAATGAAATCATTTACCTGCTGCTCTGTAAACTTAGAATGCAAACAACTGACAGATGAAGAGGTTTTTTTGATCCTCATACAGCCTTTGACCGAATGGACTGCCACCAACTCAGGTTTCTGCTGTTGAAGGGTCTTGGTTCTCCTTGTGTTTGGTTTTCTGATCTTAAAGGAATTATAAGTGAGATGTTTCCTGTAGAATTAACCAAAAATCATTCTCATTTGTTATCTGGGATGGCTAAATGATCAGTCCTCTCTATCTACAGTGTCTTAGTCAAAATTTTCTGTTTTGGAGCTTAAGCCATTCAGTGATTTATGGACTAAAAGAAGCATTTTAAAGTCTATTTCCTGACATACAGTACATGGGGCCATTGGTAGGACTTTAGAACTGGGTTGATGTGCTCCACTTTTTTAGTTTTAGTGAGGATGCAGGCAGCAGCTTTCTAGATTAGCTGCAGCAGGACCATTTAATTTTTAGGAAGACCTGTGAAGACAACGCTGCAGTGATCAGTTCTAAGAAAGATAAATACCTGGATTCGTTTTTCAGGGTCCTGCTGAGACATTAGTTCTTTAGTCCTGGAGATTTTCCTTTAGGTGATAGAAAGGCTGGCTTTGTTACTGTCTTTATGAGCCTCTGAAGGGTTTAGCTCTGGCGAGGGTAGGAGACAAATCTGGGTGAGTCCACAACTACACCCAGATTTAATATTGGTATTTGTGATAATTTTGAACACTCTGCATTCAGCCTAACAAGGATTAATGGAGCTTTAAGTTTTATTTACGTTGGGTTGACATTATCAATAACTTTAAGAGGGTAAAGCGACTTTTTAGACAAGCAAAGTAATTTTTCAATGGGTAAATAGTCCTGTCCCAAATCAAATGTTTGTTATTCTCTATTTGTGCAGCTGATTTATTCTACATCTTGCATTTTTGCATATTTAAGAACCCGTATTTTTTAAAATACAAGCTTTTAATGCTTGTCCATGTGCATGTGTGTTTCTCCTCAGGGGTGGATATCCTGAAGCTGGTTGCAGCCCAAGTTGGCAACCAGTGGATCGACATCTATCAGTCGCTGGCCAATGCCACTGAACGTGAGGTTGCGGCCTTCTCAAATGGCTACTCCTCTGATCACGAGCGTGCGTACGCAGCGCTGCAGCACTGGACCATCCGAGACAGCGGGGCCAACCTTGCCAAGCTGATCAACGCTTTGCACCGGCAGCGCCGCATCGACGTGGTGGAGAAGATCCGCTGTATCATGGAAGACAACCCTCAGGTGGGTTTCTGCTGCTGTGTCTGTGACTTGAAAATGCTGTAATGTGGTTAAATCAGGATGTCAAGGGGAAATAGTCTGTCTGACCTTCAGTTGCATGATAGTGTTACATTAAGGGCTCTATCAATATCAAGCAAACATGTTCCGGTACACCCTGTTCTCTTCATGTTTGTTTTAATGAAATCTATTCTGGGAGGGAAGATTCCTCTCTGAAGCCAGTCCATGAGCTTCAGACGCATTCCTCACATTAAAGTAACTCCACTTTGAGAAGATTATTTGATGTTTCAACACTAATTGTAGTCTGTGTTGCAATTAAATTTGGAAGGGAAAATAAGAGATAAGAGAGTCTCTGTAGCGTTTGGTTCAGATTTCTGCATGCATGTGAGCTGATAGGAGTCAGCCTGTTGCATGGATACTTTAATAAAAACGGCAGACTCACATGCCCCATGTCATTCCCGTGACCTCTCCATATCCGTGAAGTTTAGACCTTGCACTGTAATCCTATAAGGACATTTTGGATCAGTCATCACTGTTTACTTATCCTATTACTCTTATTTTAACAGTTTGTATTAAATCAGTGCTTTTGACCAGCCTCTTCAAGGTCAGGGCTGCACATGTAAAGCTCGGGTAACAACCCAGATTGATACCATCTTTCATCACTGCTTAATTATCAACAGATAATGTCATGCCATTGAATTATCGTTAAGATACAGGTTATTAATACGAGGAAGAGACGGCCAAATGAAGCAGATGAAGTAAAATGATACTGAATAGAGTTGCAGGGAATCATTTTGATTGGTTGATTGATTGAGCAAAAGTGTTTGTATTATCATTTGCCCAGCAATCTTAGGAGATCACCTGGAACATAAAAATTAGTTGCAAAGACTAGAAAAAATGAAATTTAGCGCTTCTAATTAGGAATGAAGACCATACCCTAAAACATCTATTAATACTTAAAGGAAAAGTCCGGTCAGCAACAAATAATCAGTGGATCATAATTTATACCTAGAACTAATATGTTTGCAGTGATTAAATTAATTTAGCGTTAATCAGTAAAAAAATAAAAATAATATTTTTCGTTATGATCACAGAGTCCGGGACCAGCGATTTTTGCCCAAATATAGTAACACCTCACTCCTGCCATCTTCCGGCAGTGACATCAGAGTGCGGTAAGCCTAGCGCCATTCTCCCCGCTTTACAAGCAAAATCAATGGGAACTACTAGACACATCTGCAATCAGCAACAATAATTGAAGATTTCCAGAAGACTTCACCATTGAAATTCACCAGAGCTATAGTGAAACTGACAATGCCCACGTGCATGGCAGCTGGATGTTGGAATACATCGGGTAAAACTGAAAAAAAGATGAGTTTTTTCACCTGTACGATTCCTGATCCTCCACGGACGGGTTGGTCGTTGGATTGCCAACTTGAAGAGGGAGGATTTGCCATCGAACTTCTGGCCAGAGAAAAAACCCGTAAGATGCAGCTTTGAAGTTAGGAAGCTGAGATGGAAGCA
>NW_015151020.1:406511-449042 GCF_000732505.1 Cyprinodon variegatus | reverse complement strand
ACTTTTCCTTTAATAGCAAAAGAAAAGTATATTTAGTGGTGAGTATTCCTTTGTTGGCTTTTGTGGATGCATAAAGCCTTCCAAATTTCATTCAATTCTAATCTTCTGCTTTTTTACAAACACCATGAAATCATCCTGATTAGTGAAGAGACATTTTATTATGAAGAAGAGAAACACCTAACCACCATACCTCTAACGCTTTGGCAAGAAGCAAGCAACGTTCTTTGTTTGGAAAGACATAACATATAACATTTATTTAGGTTATGACCTTTGGAATGACTATATTTTATCACGTCGTGTGCAGCATTTCACCATGGTGCATGGCTGGGACGCATGTCAATTTGTCTTCTTACATAACAGAGACATTTGAGACGCAGTTTTGCTCTGTCACAGCATCAGTGGTTTCCCAGTCTAAGAATGGAGCCTCAGCCTATTGGTCGATGTTTCTATTTTTGTCTTTGCTTCATGGAGAGAGCCGAAGTCAGACTGAACACGGATGTGATTACTTCTCTTCACTCGTTTCTGTTTCTGCTCACAGTAAGCCTTGAGGCTCTCTCTGAGAGACTGTTTCTCTGACAGAGCAACACTTAAAGAATATTTCCAAGCTCCGCATTCAAAACACCGTGGTGATACTGAAATAGTTTTAAGCCTGCAATCATTTTTACCCTTTTCCAACAGACACAATTATGTCTCCCTGGATGATTCTGCCATTTCTAACGATATCTGACCCAAAAATAATCCTACAAAGTTCAATAGGATTTAATTAGGTTGTTTTATGCCAAAAACAAAATATCACCTCTCTGTGATTTAAAATTCATACCCAATAACAAAACATTCCAGCTTTGTCATTGCAGCAGATAGTTTCGCCAGTAGAACTAAAAAGTATCTTAAGGCCCTGTCACACCTTGCACGCTGAAGTACGCTGGCACACGTCGACATACGGTAAGTACGTCATGTATGCCAGGGTATGCCAAACGTGGCCCATAAGTTATAAGTAAGTTATCTGATCGTTGACATGCGTTAAGTGTAAGTTACTCATAAGTCATGGTCCTAGCTTATCCTGTCAGTAACTTATATCAACATATTGCATATCAATGTATTTGACGTGTTCCAGACAACCGCTGAACGTGTTTCTAACTTACAGCTACTGTATAATGGCACATTGGCAGCGTTTAGGTATAAAAGGGGGTTCAAAGGGATTCCTTTTAGGTATAAAAGGAGGAAACTGTCAGTTCTCCTACAGATTTCATCCCAATCATAGGGTGAGTGAGAAGGTGAGTGTAATGGACCTCTCTGCGTTCATGCCCACAGCCTTTTTATGCATTTTTAAATGCACTTTTTATGCGTTATACGTTAGGCTGTCATTGGACATAAATTCTGGACTCATTATGAATACTAAATGTATACGTCCAAAATTGAAAAAGTTAATGGAAAGTTCAGCCAGCGGTTTAGGAGATTCTGGGACATTAGGCATATGCTGGCTAAATCGTCAAGGTGTGACAAGGCTTTACTTTACAAATCCAACAGAGACAAAGCGGGTAGGCTGTAGTTTAATTTTAATACTTGAAATATTATAGGCATACCTTTAATGACACTCATCCACTAAATCCATGTTAAGCAACACAGGGTTTTCTATTACAGCTGCTGAGGATTTATCCCCCATTGTATGCAGTTGTTGTTGCTATTCCTGCCTGACTGCCCTCTCGACTCTGCTCTGGAGGCCGTCTGCTGCATTGATATAGAGGAATGACACACACTTCCATTTCAAGAGATTACTGCCACATGTATTGGCAGCATTTTGGTATAAAAGGGGGTTCACAGGAGGAAACTGTCAGTTCTCCTCCAGGCTTCATTCCCATCATAGGGTGAGCGAGAAGGTGATTGTGACGGATCCTCCCTGGGTTAATGTCCACGCCCTCGGCCAACAAACTTCCTAGCAGACATGACGCTGAATCTGCTGCGATTGCAAACCTTCTTTCTTTGTTGTTCTTTTGATTTATTCTTTTTTTGGCAGGCGGTAAGATGCAGCAACGTTAATACCGCGTTAAAAGATACCTTTGCCCGGGTGCCTCGGGGCACATTGCTGCCCCCCTCAGGACACTGGCTTGTGACATTTCATGGACATTACTCTGCTGTGTTTAATACATAAGTTAGGCTGTCATTGGAAATATGCTCTGGACTTGTTATGGATGCTGTATATGCCCAACATTGAAAGAATACATAGAAAGTTCAGCAAATGCCAGATTCTGGGACATCAGGCATACTCTGGATTAATCGGCAAGGTGTGACAAGGCCCTTATAAGCCTGTTAATCAGGCCTGTAGTCAGTCCCTGATGGAGATTGTCCTGCTAACGATTTTTCTAGATTCTGCCACCTGAGGAGCAGAAAAGTCCAATTTGTTGCTTCTTTGATTGCTCCTTCAGTGTCTGTCATGAACAACCTCAAATACTGGGATTGTATTTATCCTTTTAACCACACAAATACTCAAAGGCAATTTGGGACATAATTGGGTGTTTATGGCTTAGTTCCCATTAGCAGCCATTTAGTCCCTTCTCTAACAAGCCCCATAGGATAATAAAATGAAACCACATGCCTTTCTTTCACAAGAAAAGGACAGCAATTTCCAGGAAATCACTTTGGAACCCTTTGAAGTGCCGTTTAAAGAGAAGTGGATGTCCTGCTGAGGTGTTGAATTAAGCGACTAAACCCAAGAAAGAGAAGAAAAGTCTTCATGAAAAGAGTAAAAATTTTAGATTCTTTACGGCAGGCAGGCCAAAGAAGATAAATACTTCAAGATAATAAAATAAAATATGAAGGAACAAACTAATTTAAAAGAAAAATGCAGAAAACAATGAAAACAGAGCACAAGGAATATATGTAAAGGCTTTTATTGATCAACACAGTGGGAGTAATAAGATGCTGTTTTACAAATATATATATTTGAATATTGTTTTTATATTCCCCATTTAAACCATTTTAGGAAAATAAATACATACAGTAAATCAAATTTGATCCCCTTTTCATTTTCCTTAGGAATGAATCCATACCATATGTCCATACTGTACGATCCTAGCTGGGTCATTATTTCAGTGAAACAGTTTCAGAGAAAAAAATGGACTAGGTTAAAAACTGTATTTACATTAAGCCGGGCATACACTGTGCGATATTGTCAATCGTTGCACGCAGCTACAGTTCAAACTGTATGACAAAACCGCAGCATTTAAAACTTCTACACGACACACGATCAGGCTGAAACTCGGCCTGATCGAAAATTTTTCGGAACAACTGCAGAATCGAAAAAAGGGGAAAAAAATGGTTTAATTGTTTTTCTGCAAGAGTGCTAACGAGAATTTTACTTAGAAGTTTGCACAATCATGTGGATGTAGTCTTAGAAATGGTTCGTTAACCAGCGTTTCCCAGTGTCCTACACGATGGATAAAAAGTTACACAAGCAGCAACGCCGATCGACTGCCTGCAGGTGAGTTCTTTATTGGTGCAATCAACGCTTCTTTGCCAGGCGGGCTAATGTTGGCACAGGAGGAAGACCTGTGGAGAGCACCAGCCACTTTCACAATCCAGATTTTCCATCAGGTCTTAACTGGAGCCCTAATCTAGCACATACATTTGAAAACATTAACTAAGAACAGCTGTCAAGACATCAAAACCAAACTAAACCAACACTTGTCTAAGAAAAAGATGAGATCTTATAGATCCATCCATTTTCAGTCACGCTTATCCCAAGCGGGGTTGTGAGGGGTGCTGGTACCTGTCTCCAGCTGTCTACAGGCGAGAGGTGGGGTACATCCTGGACAGTCCATTGCAGGACAACACAGAGCAAAACAACCATTCACGTACACTCACACCAAAGGAGATTTTATCTAGAATGTAGCATTAACCTAACACTCATGTACAGGGAGAACATGCAAAGTTCACCAAAAAGACCCCAGGCCGGGAATTGAACCCAGAACCTTCTTGCTGCAAGGTAGCAGTGCTACCCACTTTTGATTTGCTAAAGTGAAATATCCATAAAATCTCTCCCTCGCTGCCCTCTACTCTGCTGCAGTCTGCCACCTCTGCCAAGTGCGGCTCTCTGGCACAGTCCCTCAGAGTGTGTAGGTGTAAATGGGCTGTGTGCTGGGGATTTGTGTGTGTGAGCGTTGTCCCCAGCAGGCCCTGGCGTTGTGCTGAAAGCAACGGTCAGCAACTTAATCTGGTGGTTTTCTCGCTCACTCAGACAGGAACACTCAGGCCCTGGAGCTTTCTGGAACCACCGTCCTATTGTTGCTCTCCATGACCCCTTCTCTGCTTCGTCATCCTCTGCAGTTTGATACGTGCTCCAAGTGCTTAGCGGTGCGAGGAAGTAGCACTCCCATTGGTTCACAAGGGGACTCACAGACTGACTACATAGATGTTTAGAAAAGGCTCTGCCTGGGTGGCCTGTCATGCTTCAGTCAGGACAAAGCTTCTGCTGTTGCCACTGTGGTTTACCATTACGCAAAAACTGTAATCTGCTGCATCATCTAGTTGATTAAAGTAGATTAACGCAGTCATGAAAAGCAATGTGTTGGAAAATGTGGCATCGAAAAGCCAGCGGTAAGCAAAACGTGGTAAAAGACCAAAGTATGATAAATATATTCAAGCCTCAAAGTAGCCCCCTTTATCTTTGATAGCAGCTTTTCAGACAGTCATCATAACTTGAAGCAGCTTTATGACGTCGTCAGCTCAGCAACTTGTGGGTTTCTTTGTGGGAATGTTGTGTACTCTTTGACTGATCCTCCCTTTGTGGTTGATCTCATCTTTTCTGGGTTTAGACTGGATAATAGTCGAAGGTTTGATGGAACACGTCTTTCCTTTGCTCTCTGGTTAAACAACCTCCATTACCAAGCGTCTCATTGTGTGATTAACCATTTAAAGCCTAAACCATGAAGTAATTGTCATGATTTTTTTTTTTTTTTTAACTGGAATGTCATTAAACATTCTTACAGATGAAAAAGAAAAAAACATAAATTCTATATAAATTTCATTTAACTACAGTAAGTTATTTGTATCATTTGTGATACATAGATTTTTTTTATACTACATGTGGCTAATTGTAAAACTCAAGTTTTTTAAGAACAAAAATATCACACTGATGATTTAAACATCTAAAAAATGTATGAATGATATATGATACAGTGGCCCTGATCTTCAGAGGGTTTATGTGTATCGAAACAGGTGCAAACTTGTTTGTACGAGCAGGAAAGATCTTCAAAGAAAGCCCAAAGTTATTTATGTTTGCAATTTGGCAGCGTGAGCAGAAATATTTTTCCTTCATCATATTGCATGTTACAATCTGATGATAAATGCACACAAATTAATGGGTGTAGGATGTGCATGTGTATAAACACCTTCACAGGCAGGCATATATTAATGAAGCAAAATTTAAGTCAATCTGTATAACTAAACTCAAAAAACTGACTAACCTAAATTATTGTGTCATGCATATGAAAAGAATGAATAATACAAAACATTTCATATTAAACTTTAGATATCACTTTTTTTTTAAATGATATTCCTTCACCAAAATCATGCCCAAAGGGATATTTCACCTGATTTATACATGTCGGGGTAATCCTCATACTTTCTAAGAAAAACACTGTTAAACTTTGAACCATTACGGGGCCCTAAACCTATATCTTCCAGGTTTAAGGCCCCTTAAAGGAACTGGCAACCCATCACTTTCACTTTAACTATCACTTTTCTTTACGACATGAAGTGCTCTCTAACCATTATTTAGTATTATAATAATATTTTTAAATCGGTTTTTTTTCATTATTACCTCAGA
This sequence comes from Cyprinodon variegatus, assembly GCF_000732505.1. Lineage (NCBI taxonomy): Eukaryota > Metazoa > Chordata > Actinopteri > Cyprinodontiformes > Cyprinodontidae > Cyprinodon > Cyprinodon variegatus. The sequence goes on along the minus strand of NW_015151020.1, from coordinate 443,218 downwards.
CAACATGGCTGTGAACCTCTTCTTTCTTTTATGTCACTTTCAGATTCCTGTAAAACACGAAATCTCTCCATTCTCTCCCTAAAGATCTGTGTTCGCCTTTGTTCTGGTTCCTGTGTTCCCTGGTTTGTTACTTCTGGATTTATGCTTCTGTTGGACCACTATTACCATTATATATGCAAGAAACCATTTCGGCTTCCGTCTCTGCATTTGGATGCCCTGCAACCCTCAACTTAACCTGAGAAAAACTGTCTGAAAAGCACCCTTCTTTACATTCTTGAGGACTAACTCATCCTCCACCCCCAAAAAACAGACTAAAAGCCTTTTAATCTAAGAAGCTTTGATTATTTCTGCCTTATAAAACACATTATAAGCCTTATAATTAGGCAAGCATCATTTCTAAGTGTATCTGTGAATTTCCCTGGGATAAACCCTGAAATCATTGCAGCCCCATAAACAATAACACAGGATGACAAAGAATGACCAATTCATGTAACAGTCACACTTTTGAAATGTGAAAATAAGCTGGAGGTTCTTGATAGACCCAAGAAATGCACAGAGAAATCTGTTTTTTGTTTACTTTGTTTTTCTTTGTCGTCTTTTTATAACTGGGCTTCTCCTGTTCAGGAAAATAAACTCTGCAGGCTTGAATCTATTCTTTGTTTGAGCAAATTATTTAAGTCGGTAATAAGTGTGGGATCACAGTGGAGGATGCCTCCGGCTTCCAGTTAGTTAATAACATATGAATCAATCGGACTGACCTACTTTACTCAAAGTATTAAGTCATTCCGCCTAACTTACAGTTGATTAAAACAACATTTTTTTCTTCTTTAAATTTAAACAAATTCTATAGACTTATATCAACAGTCTTGTATCTTTCCTGTTTTATCCTGTTGTTCAAAATAATAACAGATAAGTCATGTCCTTTAAGATTAGCAGCAAATCAGAAACAGACCAAAACAGAAACTAGAAATCGTGACTTCCTGTCCCCCGGAGCCGCTGTTTATCGTCCTCCAAGGATCCCTCGGTTTTCCTACAGCTCTCAAAAAATACATTATTCCCAGTATTTATCACTCAGAGTGTCATATTCCTGAGTCACCATGTAGATGTAAATATGCCTTAGCTAGCTAAACAAGGCAATGCTTGTTCTGTCAGGATACCAGTACAGCAAACCAGATGTTATGAAACAAAGAATGATAGCTGCTCTAATTTCTGTGCCTCGGGTTCCGAGCAGAACTTTCCTACAGACTGGATTGAACGACAGAGAAAAACAATATCTGCTTTTCCTTTGGGTTCTATGTATTTGCTTGGCGATGAAATGACCTCTGCTGCTATTCCCTTTTATCCCAAGTGGGCCTTCGCAGTGAAAAACAAGAAGCGCTCTCATGAGCTCATCCCTAAACCAGTTGCTACTGGTTCAGACCACAGGTTCATTACCACACCAAAGACAGAATGGAGAGCGAGGGAAAGGGGGGGCAGAGATAGGCGAGAGAGGAGGAGAACAAGGGGGAAATGGAAAGACAGGGAGAAAAAAAACGAACAATGGAGATAAAAACATTGACGGATGAGGAGAGAGAACCTTGAAATTGGAAACTGTTTAAGGGCAACAGAGGTATCGATATACAACCATTTCAGTTGGAACCCACCAGGAGGACCTGCTTAAAAGTAATTTATAGTCTTATTTCTACTGTACTGCAAGGAAATGTTATCACACAAAAAATATCTGCCAGCAGGAAGTTGGTTGGAGTCATCTTACTTGCATCAGACATGTTAATAGTCAACAGGGACAAAGGGAAATATAAATATGGTGTTCCATAAAATCTGCAAGTATACGATACATACAATTTAAGTACATGTGACATTTTATCATTTTGATGAAAAACATCAAACAAAACCCCCGATTATTTAAAACTGATTTCAGTCCACTTTAAGTGGCTGTTCCAAAGCATAAAGGCAGGGTGATGCCTGTAAAGCATCAATACCTGCTGTTCCTTAAAGCCTGGTTTATGCTCAGAAACCAGGTCGCAGTTAATGCATATATGCCCGCCCCCTTCCGCAGACACTCTGGTGCACCTCCCCAAAATTGTAGGTGACCACAGACAGTGCCAAAGACAGGAGGCCTCTGATTGGTCAATTCTACATCCCCTCTACACTATGCGTATTTCCTGTTTAGTATCTCATGGCAGAAACACTGGCTGTAGTGCCGTCCACAACCCCTGGCACACCTCGGACACTATCCCAGACACCGTGCAGGACGCTAGTTTATAGCCCTGTGTGACGGTCTGTTGGTTTGCACCCGAAGCCAAAACACGCAGCGCCACGGCGAGTCTTTCGGGAACACTCATGGGTGAACTGTGTGTCATCCGGCATTGGATGAGGTGTTGCAGACTGGAACAAGCTCGTCAAACGACACACTGACACCCACAATCCAAGCTAGTTCGTGATTGTCTGTCTTGCGTTGTTTCGTGGAATAACATAGCGCAGACCACGCTTCAAAATTGGGCATAAATAAAAAATATCTGCGTCATACCTGCGACGAGCAAACTGCGACACACTGATGCGGGAGGATAATCAGCCCTTTATTCTACATGTACCAACCATGGAATTGGAAGCCCTTTGCTGCCATCTAGTGGTAAAACAGCTATTTCAGAATTTCCCGCAGAAAACTGGCATAGCTCAGTGATGAATGTCTCTAGGGTTGCCCACTAGCAACTAACAGTGTTTTCTTTATTTGAAAGGTAGACAAGAAATTTTAAGATATGAGTGTTCAGTTACGTTATTGTAAGATAATTATTAACAATACAACACCAATTAACTTCTTAACAAAATAAATTTCAAATCACAGTAAAAAAAAATTAAAAATTAAATATTGTTTGCCCTTGAGTCAAATTCTAATTAAGTAATCAGCCAGTGACTGCAAAAATAAGCGGTGTAATCCTGGTAACATTAAAATTAAAATAATTTCATGTAAATAAAGTGAAACTGATTCAAGTTCAAGGCTTTTTATGTGATAACCTATTTCTCCATGTTAATCACTGGCACAAATATTTCAGTAATTGACCAATCTAGAGCAGAAAACCTTTATAGAAGCAAAAAAGATATAGACAAATAACACTTAGCCTGGAGCGGCAAGTAAAGCTTTTAATACAGTGAGGGAAACCATGATATTGCATAGAAGATACCTGTAATATGATGAAATGTTTCTAAAATAGAAAGAAGGATGGAATAATAAATCACAACATGTAAGAACAGGGTGGTTACAGTTTGGTGAAAACGATTCTCTATTGGCTGATTGAATTGATCCCATCTCCATTTACCTCAATCATGTAGCTCAACAACAGGGACAGATGAACAATCAAAGTTAGAACAGGGATTTGGGGACATTTCTTTTACAAATTTATCCAAATTGGAAGCTGTAATAGTTGTTGTTTTTTTTTTACTTCGTAATAACTTATAAAATATGACACAATGCTGATTTATCTATTTTTATTTTCAAACTAAAGGTTTTCTTCCTGTCTTCCTCCTGTGTGCAGTTTGACATCAACCAGCTGACGACCTCAGTGAATGTAAGCCAAAGCCTTAGTCCCATCCACAAGCTGCTGGACTCCCCCAGCAGCACGCTCAGCGGCGGCAGCAGCAGCAGCGGCGGCAGCAGCAGTGTTGGCAGAGCCAACGGCGTGGGCGCCGTCCAGTCGCCGATGGACCGCACCAAAGGCTTCTTCGTCGACGAATCGGAACCCCTCCTTCGCTGTGACTCCACGTCCAGCAAAGACTCCGCCCTTAGCAGGAATGGCTCCTTCATTACCAAAGGTGAGGGGTGAACACAGCAGGAACAGGGTGTTCCACCGTCCTGGGAATTAATCCTATGTAAAACACAACCTGAAAGCTTTTTAGTCGTCCTTTTACGACTCCTTTCATGCCTCCAACTATATATATGGCTGCCAAGTGTTTGTTTACTTTACTTATTCAATTACTCAAACATGTCAGCTAGATCACATAACAGGTATTCATTTGGAGATGATTAATAACCCTGGTGGCTAAATAAATAGAAACGTTCAAACACTCCTTTATACATCCAAGATGGCTGTTATATAACATAACCTGATGTAGGTTGACTGATGGGGACTCTGACTGATTTTGACTCATGACTTTTAGTCATTATGTACTGGTTATATCCAGATAATAGAGCTTGTTTGTGGAGTCCCGTCTGTGAGTCAGTCCCACACAGAAACCGTGTCACCGAGTTGTAAATGTTGTAAATGCTGCATGTGTCAGTGAGAAGGTCGCACACGGCAATGAACATTAACCTTTATCTAGTTACATATTTCAAACTTTTAGCATGTATGACGTTCCAGCTGCTGAAATCACAGGTTTCATTTGATGAGGAGAGATGAGTCACAAATTCTCAATTATGACGGATCCTCCGGGGTTCAGATGTTTGAGATCTTTTCTAGATGATTCAGACTCTCACTATTGTCCACTCATGGCTATTCTAGCCTTGAATTAAAAATCTAAGAAAACAGGAGTCTCATTTTAAAGGTGATGTTTTGGTGCCCTCATGTGGCCTGATCAGGCCATTACAATCTATATATTCATTGGAAGACATTTACTGATCCTCCATGGTCTCAGTTCAGTCATTAGGATTGTTTTCATAACAGATGAGATGTTGAAGATCTAGTCTCCTCTAAAGACTTTAGAGGAAAAAAAAAAAAGAAGTGGACAATAATGACTGAAAGGCTAAATGAGAATTGATGCTAGATATAACAAGATGCTTTGCCAGATGACCTTAATGACCTGTGTGGGATGTACTTGATTAACATCTCAGAAATATAAGAAGGAGCCAGGCTAATTATGGTGTTATAAACACTTGAAAGGATTTTAAAATCAATTCTCTGTTTAATTTGTAATGAGTGAAGAGAACCAAAGTGATGTGATTGACCCTCCACGTTCTTTTTAACAGCCAAACAGCAGCGCTCTGGATCAGCTGCGGTTAATATAGATTGTTTTGAGGTTCAAGTAACAATAGAATTAAAGTAGCCCAGCTGACTAGAAATGAAAGCAGGAAGGATCTAATTTGGGGGATGACTCAGGTGATAAGATGCAAACCAAGACAGATTATTGATATTCTATTGAAAGTTGAGATCTCAATCCAGTATCACAGCAAGGCTCCTGATAGGCTCAGGAGGTTTACCCAAGGAGTCGCTGCTTTGTGCAGGCTGACATCCTTAAAAACTCTCCTATGTAACTTTAGAAGGTCAAATCAGTCGTCATGGGACCCTGAGGACAGCTTTATGGCACTGAAGGTGTGAATCCAATCACCTCCATCACTTCTCAGTCTGATGGTCCAAAGTGGTCTAATAGCAGATTCAAAATACAGAGAAAGGCTGTTTAATTTATGAAAGTGATGGGTTTCCAGTTGCTTTAAGGGGCCCTAAACCTGGAAGATATAGGTTTAGGGCCCCATTATGGTTCAAAGTTTCACAGTGTTGCTTTTAGAAAGTATGAGGATTACCCCGACATGTATAAATCAGGAGAAATATCCTTTTGCGCATGATTTTGGTGAAGGAATATCATTAAAAAAAAGCTTCTTGGATGGGAAGTGATAAAGTCTTCAAACTTGGAGGCAAAGTCCAGTGGATTGTTTTTAATTTTCTTTTTTTTGGAATGACCATGACCTGGAAGCCTGAGAATCTTCACCAGATTATCATTCAAACATTGTTAAAAGTTTAAATAAGATTTTGCCATTCCAATGCCCTTAGTTACAACCACAGAGGTGCTTAGAATAAAATTATATTTGTCTTGCCATGTGCTTTTTGCCATCTAAAGCTAATCTCTTCTCCCTTAAAGCCAGACCATTAAAATAAACCAACAATAAATAATGTTAATAATGCCATTGATACTCATTGATACTGCCCTGTAATCAGTGATATTTTAGCAGCAGCGCTAACAGCTACAGCTGTTTTACAAAAGCTGTTTCTGTTTTATGATTCTCATGGTCTACATGTTATATAAAGTGAATTTAAGAGTGCATATATATATATATATATATATATATATATATATATATATATATATATATATATATATATATATATATATATATATATATATAAATTCAGACTTTAAATGGGCAAAAACTGTCACTCTGGCTGTCTCCACTAGGGGGCAGCAAAAAAACAAACTTAATCCTTTGGGACATTTCAGCTGCTTAATTTGCTGAGCTAATAATTAAATCTTTGATGTTCTCTTGGGTTATTCTTCATAAAACTAATTATTGGAACAGATTGGACCTAAAAGGAACGTGTAATATGAAGTGGTTAAAGTATGGAGGAGTTATTGTTACAACAGGAGCAGACTTTATCGTTGTTCCTCCCTTTCTCTCTCTAGAAAAGAAAGACACGGTTCTCCGGCAGGTCCGCCTGGACCCATGTGACCTGCAGCCCATCTTCGACGACATGCTGCACATCCTGAACCCCGAGGAGCTGCACTTCCTGGAGGAGATCCCCACAGCCGAGGACAAGCTGGATCGACTTTTTGAGATCGCCGGAGTAAAGAGCCAGGAAGCCAGCCAGACGCTGCTGGACTCGGTCTACAGTCACTTACCCGACCTGTTATAGTGGAGGAGACAGGAGGAAAAGCACACAGGTGTTTGAAGCAAAAGGGATGTAGTGTAGCTGAGATTTAGCTTTGCTGTTATTTCAGACAGTATTGGACTCATCAGGGCCACCGATGTAACATGATTCCAGCAGCTTATTTAGCGTTTGTCTGCTCCCTCTGATGACTCTGTAAGTCCTATCCTCATTCCTTCTCTGTGTAAATCCTCTCCGATGTGTCATACAGTCACCGCTGTCGGCTGTGTGACCTCAAACATGCGGCTCCAAGGTTTCAAAGTTGAATCATGTACAGACTCCACACTGCTAGCACTTTATTTATCTGAAACGGCCAATGCCTTCCTGCTTAAAGGACAATACCGGTGTTTTTTCTTGTTTGTGCCAATCATTTAAGCTTTTCTTGCCTTTCTTAATATTTCAGTTTAAAATAATATTTATAATAATTAACACAGCAGGCAATGGTAAATGACAGTGGTATATAAGCTATAACTCTAAACAACACTGGTATTCTTCTTTGATTTTGGTTCTTGTAAATCACCGGGAATGGGCTGAGCTCTTAAGACATGTGCCTAAATGTGTTCCTCTCCACAGCACCGCTTTCTTTTTTCCTCTTCCAGCTGCCTGAACCTGAGGCGAACGGTAGCTTGTGACCCAAGCAGGTAGCGGCATTATTTCACCAGTCGACCCGCATTGATCGAAACGAGAAGAGAAGGAACACAGTGCCTTGCAAAACAATTTATACACCTTGAACGTTTCCACACTTTGCCATGTTACAACCACAAACTTTCCTTTACTTTATGGATTTAATGTTAAAGAATGAGTTGGTCATGCTACAACTTCAAAGGCCCCGACCAGTGAGTCTGTTTTCTTTTTGCCAGCTGGATACGAGGTTTGCTACTGCTAATGCTAACCTTTGCTAACCTACCTGTTCAGAAGAAAAGAGCCCAACTTCAAGTGGCTTCTGGGAATCTTGGCTTCCTTAAGTCGGTACCAACAGTTAGGAATTTGACCGATCTTTATCTTCATTTTTCTTTTTCTTTTTTGGTTTGAATCTAGGAAATAAAATGCAGATAGAGCCATTTCTAATCACAGACTAACGAGCATCTATCTATGCCTGAGATCTGTCTCACATGACTTCAGCCTTGAATTTGTATCAATACTGGCATTAAAACCAGAAGTAAATCTAAATATATTTTGGACCTGTCAACATTTAGAAAACATCTAAATATACGCGGTATATTTTTTCCAGAAAAGTCAGCAGAGCAGATTTAATCAGTTTTAGAAATTATTGTCAGCTAATGTGGGAACCTTAGAGAAGCCGAGAGCGGTCGTGTCCCTCCCATACCTTTTCAGGGTGGTTTTCTTGAGAAACGAGTTGATTTTTCACGTACAGGTGGCGCAGTGGTTAGTGCGCACGACCCATGTACGGAGGCCTAATTCTGCGAAAGCAGCAGTTGCTGGAGTTGGGAAAAATTACATTTTGCTGCTCGATGCACGACTTAAATCAATCAGAGAAGCTGATCTGGGAGCTGGCAGAGAGAGAGACACATCGCTGATGATGCAGATCACTATGATCACTCCTTTGAAAAGGTTTATGAACACCTAAATTAACTTAAAATGCCGAACTCTGCCAGAAAAACATGTCGATTTTACATCCTGGTGCCTGCAGTTTGGATTACATGCGTGAAAAACGCCTTCCAGCCACCGCGGCAAACTGTGAAGGGGTAACCGGCTGCTTGAATGGGATTTTCAGTGACAGAGAACAGCCGGTGTAAAGGGGTTTGAGCGGCTCCGACAGAGAAATAATATTTGAAGGCAGGATGGTAATCTGCATGAACTGACTGCACAGTTTGAATTTTCAGGTGGACTTTCTCACTTAAATACAATAAAACTACTTTTTACCCACTGATCACAGCAAATATAGGCCCACTTTTTGACCGCGCAGCTGAAGCAGCTTTGCTGCAGAACTAAACTTGTAGAAAAATGAAGCAACACACGCGTTTTTGCTGCTTCTGCTGCTTTAGGTGTGAACATAGCATTAGTCCTCGACGTGGCCGACCCGGGTTCCAGTCTGACCTGTGGTCCTTTGCCGCATGTCTCTCCCTGTCTCTTAAACCCCCTTTCCTGTCAGCCTACTATTAGAAAAAGGAACCACAAATGCCATAAAAACAGTTATTAGATGCATTAACCTGCAAAATGAGTCCAGATCAAAGATTTTCATTGAAAAAGCAGTCAGATTTGTTTCTACTGTATTCCATGCAATCCAATCATCCAACACGACCTGACAGCGAGTGAAAAGAAAAAGGAAACTAAAAACCTGATTTTTTACGCACATGCAAACCTCTACCATGACTGCTCAACTACAGGCCCTGCAGGCATGGATGGACTGGGAATCCAGGGCTGTTGGCCAGCCTCATTCATTACTTATATGGATTCATCATCTCATTATCTCAAGAAATCAATAATGAGATAACTATCATGTTGTCTTGAGAAAACAATTATTGGTTTAACCCAGATAACAAGATAGTTATGTCATTATCTGGAGAAGGCAAAAGAAAACAAACGTTGAGTATGACCCCTCTCGGCTTCCGTAGGTATTAAATATAAATAACATGCATGTTTCTGTTTTACAATTTGCAATTCATTGCAGTTTGTTTATTTAGATAGAAGTTACTAAAAGCATCTCTTTTTAGATCAAGATGAAAAAGAACTGATCGATTATTTGATTAATTTGAAAAAGAAAGGATAGATTGATTACTAAAAGAATCAAAATGCTCTGAAATTAACACTTTTATTCTGCATTCCAGATGCTCTCTGGATGCATAATTTTTGTAAAATAAGTTATTTACCTGAAACAGTTCGTTCAATGACCTTTAAACGGTTTTTAATGATTTATAGAAGTAAAAAACTGATGAGTGTAGCTTGCTTTTCAAACTCAGGTGCAACAACTCCTCTTGTCAATGCATGCAAACTTTCCATGTTTGAAAACAAGCAATATTGTGATTAAGTTGGATGAGACCACAGTGGAACATTTGTGGCCTTTATGGATGCAGATATTTCCTAAAGTTGACCTGTAAGAAAGAAGAAAAAGGTTCTTTAGCAAAGGAGCTGCCTTTGGTGCGTTCACTCTGCAAGTAAAAATGACTTCATTCCTTTTTTCCATTTACGAGTTAATTCAGACTTTTTCCGATCTTATCACATTCATCATTACTCCAGTAAACAGCGCTCTGCTGTGTGATGTCAAAGTTCTTCACATCCAGGATGTTTTTATACCCTGGGCCTCAAACCCCAGTGCAATGTTTAGATGTCTGCCTGTTTCAGCATCCTAAAAACAAAAAAATAGATCGTTAGGTTAATAAACCGTAATGCACGCTGAAGTGATAATCCTCACATATAATCCACAGGTGTTTCTGTCAACAGGTAGGAGTTTTATAACCCTCAATTTCAAATGGTTTAGTCCAAGTCCAGACTTAAATCCTGTGAAAATCTTCAAGAAAGACTCCATGTAATCTGAGTAAACATGGGCAATTTTTTTTAAATACAAGCAGAAATTAGTTTTTTTTCTCCCAAAACTGATAAAAAGTGAATTCTGCAGACGACTGAAAACAAATGCACGCCACACTTTTCAGATTTTTAACTGACGTTTTACAGTACTTTCGCTTCATGTTTATTATGACTTCCTTCATCCATCACAGAAACTCCCAATAAATGCATCAATTCTTGTGGTTATAAGGTGACAAAATGTTACAAAGCTCAGGGGATATCAATACTTTAGCAAGACACTGTTTGTCCGTTTTTTTCCTCGTTTGTTTTGGGCTTTTAATGGAACATGAAAGCTCCAACTGTCCCAGCATCCTTCAGTGACCAACCCCATGTGGGCTTGTATCAGCGTAGCGTTGATAAATTGTGCGTGGTACATTTTGGAGCTTCCTGGTGCTATCAACCACACATGGAGGTTATTGCGCTGGAGCAGCAAAAATAACTGACATCAAGTGAAATCTTGGGTTATTTTTATTTTTTTTTTTTACACTTTTTTTCTTGTCGATATTCTAAGGTGATATTGATGCACTAATGATGATTTCTATACACGCTTTGTTTTTCTCTAGCTCTGAAATGTAGTTTCCCAGCATTTTAGCTGTTATTGTATTCCTTTCATACTGATGTTCTCTATTACTATCTATTGTAGCATTGGGATCTCTCTGTCCAGGGCCACTTTGCTGGGATGTAACATATGCATACTCCGAACTCTACTTGAAGTCTGTTACTTGATCTCACTGATGAAGAGAGTGCAGTCTATCAATTCCCTCTCGCACTAAACAGTTTTTGAATGCATATTGAACTTTAAAGCAACCTGTTTAACGCTCTGAAAGGATTCTTCCCTTGAGAGCATCTGGTTTCTATCCCAACAACTGGTGTGAAGTCTCACCTGTTGGCAGAGGAACAACATCTGCTTCACGTGTTCCAGCTGGAATTGATATGATTAAAGACGGTGCTGCTGTGGACTGCAGGCTTTAGAACAAGGATGACGATGGGGAAGCGTTAGCTAGCTCTCCGCTGCACTGTGGGGATTACAGCTCCATGATGGACTCTTGGGTTTTTATGAAGCAAAGACATTGATGTAGAATGGACATGTCTGAGTCGATGATTTCATCACATTCACAATTCAAATGTAACCAGTATGTTTACTCTTCCAATGAACTAATTAAAAGCGGTTTTATATATTGTTGTGCAGTTTCTCATTTTCAACGACAAACTTTTGAAAAGTTGGATTTGGGTTTATAGTGTGATCATGGGAGAAACCAAACTAGCCTCCATTTAATTTTTTTTTTTATAGGGCAAGTTTCCGTTTATGATCCCTTGCATACCCCTTACAAATAGAGCCCCCCCCGTCTAGATCTATAAGATCTATATCCAGCCATTCAGCAAAGACACTGCTACATGGCTGTGCATCTTATTTTGGCATTTGACCAATTAGATGAGCCCTTGAATGATATATTACCCACTGCAAATTAAAGAAAAAGTTAAGTCAACAAAAAAAGGTAAAAGGCTAATTGAAAAGTTCAAAAGTAAAGTAAAAAAATTGGTAATCTTAGTTAAAAATTATGTTTAGGTTTATAAACTAAAAATGTCAGTATCAGCATTAATGTCTTTTGTTATTTTTCTTAATATATTCGGGCAAGTTGGCATTTCTTGTTATTACATCGACATTAATTTTTGCCATCAAAATATCCATATTTCTTTTATGTCACACAAGTAAAAAGTTCTTGTCCTGGATTACAATAACACTTTTGGCTTGACATTTTTATTTTCAAAGTATTTAACTATTCCCTATAAAGTGTTAAATCAATTCAGTTTATTTATATAGTGTCAATTCACAATGCGTCATCTTGAAACACTTTAAAGTCATTTCTATTAAATCATCCAGTCAGATTGGTTAAAAGTTTCTATCTAAGGAAAACCGGCTGATTGTATTAAGTCATCAAATTTGGGGGTGGCCCAGGTTTATCAATACAACAGTGCAAGTACTGCTCATATATTTTCCACATACTGCAAACATAATATTTGAGGTTTAGTTAAAAAGGAAAAAGGAAAATTGTGTGGTACCTATAAAATAGCAACTACATTAACATATGCAGATTTGGTAAATTCCTAATTGTTATTTTTTTCAGTTCACACTCTTAAAACTAATTGCAAATACTGCTCCTTTAACGTTGTAACAAAAGATACTATTTCACTGTCAACACTTAAGAGAACCCATTTCTTTATTTAAACAAGCTACCTGAGTTTGTAAATTGCACAGTAGTCTTACTTAAGTCCAATATGAATAGAAATACACACAAATAAAATATCAAATTTTAAAGGAATCATGTATAAAATATCTAATACTGTATTTTATGAGCCTTAGGTTTAGCAAAGGTATGACAATGTCCTCCATATCCAAAGACTGGCAAACTTCCAGCTTAATTGATCCAAGTGCCAGTCCTATAAGCCCTCTTGGCCCATGGTGGATCCATGTATGTTTTTATCAGCTTCAAAGCTGAAAAGCTCCTCTCTGAGGCCACCGACACGGGGAGAGTCAGGAATAGGCACAAGGCAATGCTTCAATTACTGTACAAGTCCAGAAGGTTCTCTCTGTTTATGTCATTAAGCATGTCAAATGGACATGTGGCTACTTGGTCTGGAAACTTATGCAGAGAAAAATTGATTTCAAGTGCTAAGTCATCAGCATCATTGTCATGGAAAGTTTGTTCCAACTTCTTGCATCAGTCATGAAGTTTCTCATTCTTGATGGTCTACTTCATGATATCTTTTGAGAGAGATGGTCATAAAGGTCATACTGTATATACACTCCTGTCACCCAGGTTTCTTAGGGCTGTGTCAACCAAGGGAAATAGAAGTTTCTTCTAAAAGTATCTTCTGGAGTGGACAGTTTGCTCTGTAGAAACAGTTTTTTTTCTTTTTAAGCTGGCTCAAGATATTTATTTACTCCTTGTGTTTCTGCTTTAAGTGTGTAAACGTTAGACTTTGTAGCAGTTTCCTGACATTTTTGACTTGGTACAAAACATTGTATCAGATCTTTGTCTAAAACAGAAAGGACCACGTCTTTAACTTGCCAGGTATGCCTTTAGCAGAGGACACGGTTTCTGTCCCCCTTCTTTTGCAAATATCTGGAGTACCATTAAATGCTTTCATGATCTCTGGAAAATGGTATCATACTAACTTCCCACAGTCAATTCGAGCCCCCCATCTTGTTGCTGACCAAAGTTCCTGAGGCCAATTGAGGGTTCAAGGACAGAGATGCAGCCATAAAAAGTAAGATAGAAGCAATGATCCATGTAAGAAAAGGTAACGGTAAACTAGCTTCACACATGGCTCTGTCTAGAAAAGAGACAGTTAAGCAGAGCACATTGTCACGTTTATTCAATGATGATTATAAAATGAATGTGTGCTTATAAAACATTTGTGAAAGGGGGTGCTCCACTGTGTCTTGTGATTCAGTCAGGAGACCATCCTGCCTTGTCATTCTAGTGGAGCATCCTGTCTTTATGAACTGATCAATTGTTCTGTCAGAACAATACTCTGTTTGTAACCATGCGTCATGTTCTGTTAATAAAACGCTCTGCAGAGGAGGTCCGATGTGAGACAGTGTGTTTGAGTCTGGGGTTCAACTGTCTCTCCTTCTGCAGAAGCCGTATGAAAAATCCCTTATTGTGTATTTCAGTTCTTCCTTTTACAAAAACCTACATTTTATGAACCCAACACACATACCATTAATCACTGTAAAATCGGAGCAGATAGCTATGTTTAGAAGAGAAACAAGACTATGCACTGAAAAACAGGCCCTACCCAATCTACAAGCGGAGGTGATGATTGTGGCAGCTCAGCAGATATTTCTCTCAGATGGTGTCACAGCCAAACAGAAACAGACCAGATGAAGTTACTAAGTTTAATATTACTGACAGAGTTATAGACCCCAGGAAGACTAGTTGTTTGCCATGACAAATGCTAATTGCGATCCTTAATAAAATTACCAAAATAGCAACTCCCTTAACCTTTTTTTGAATTCAGGATCTGGACCATTTAATTCTTAATATTTGACTGAAATATTTCATCATTCTCTGAACTGATCCCTTTAGTTCAAAGTATCTCAATTCTTATGTCTACCTCTCAAAAATCTAGACTATCATCTGTTCTGTTTTTAATGATCCAGGCTAACTGTTATACATTAGCCATACGAAATAGGCTAATCAGACTTAATAATTAGTGGATCATAATAATACATCCTTTTCAAAATATAAATGTTTGATCTTTATCTTTATTTCCAATATAAATGTGGTTCATATTTGCTTCCCTCTTGTGGCCAGTACAGGAAATACAACATAAAGTCACATATTTCCATTAAGCCATTACACTGATTACAAGTACCCGTCATTTTATACCCTTTTCTCGATGTTTCCACAATACTCATCATGACTTCAACAGCCCAAATGTGTAGATTTACATGCATAGCAGTAGGAAGCCTACATCACAAACACTTCTAAATAACTACTGAGGGTGGAACCAAATAGAACAAATTGCATGAAATGCAAACCTGGTGAAACAATTCAAGGTTTGAAGTTATCTATCTGCCAGATTATTTTGTGTGTAAAAATAAAGGTTTTGTTTTGTCCAAGTGATCTTCAACCTTTGCATGAGGACATGTGGCACATTCCGAACCTAGACTGCACATACCTGCATAAGTCAGCTGGTATGACTAGATATGAACCATGTGTATGTTACGGGACCTCTTAAGTTTCTTTTCAAAAGCTTTAAACAGGAACAAAAGATTATTTTGGACGAAGACAGACAGACATTTATTACTGTATGTAATTGTTTAATGAGTTATATTTGTAACATAATTGAAAATATGTTTTACTTTTTCCACTCTACACAATTCTCTATATTTTTATGTTACTCTATCACATATAAATCCACTAGAATCTTTTGTAGTTAGTTACAGAACTAAATGTTTCAAAGGTAATTAAGTGTAAACATGTTTTCAAAGATTTGCAAGTAGGAGCAAAGCCAAACAGGAAGAATGCAGAATCTTTCCGAGCATCTTTTTCGGAAAGATTCTGATTTCAACTGATAGATTCAGTGCCTTGTTACTAAAATAGTTCGGATACCTTTTGGAGCTTAAAGGGGGCACAGAATAAATAAAGATGCAGGTGTGGTTTAGTGCTGCAGTTAAAAACAGTTGATTCAAACTATTTTTGAGTATTTACCGGTACTGACGTTATATGCCTTATAGTCAACATTAAACATGTTGTTGTAATGCACTGAGTGTGTTTTATTACAATTAGTTAGAAATAAAAAAAAATTTTTACCAGTTCAATTAATTTCAGGTTATTTATATGTATTCAAAACAAATGCCTTCTCAAGCTACTTTACCCAAATCATACAATCAAATCCTTCAGACTCTATTCCAGAGCAGAAAAGGTGTAAAATACCAAACCTTTTTGTCATACTGTAACACAAAATAATTTTTTTTTAGATACTTTTTGATACTTAGGTGTGCTTAAAACACAATGATTATCATAGCAAAAAGTTATTTATAAATATATGTAAAGATGGATAATGCAGAACATATTTTTAAAGATTCTAGAAAATTAAAAACAGCAACAGGCTGTTATAAGACATTATGAAAATAAAAAAAACATGAGAAATGCATGAGAAAAGTCCCAAAACCTGTTATCGGACAGGAGAAAACGCTTATGAATGGAAAACATCCTTATGTTTATTGCATGCAGGACTGCATTCCTGCATTCCTGATAGGAGGTCGTTTAACAGTCAAAGGTGAATTATATAAAACAGCTGCTGTTATACTCAGCTTCCATTTATAAAAAGCCTAAAAACTGAATGCATTAATACTTTATTCATGCATTGGTCTTTATACAGAATGATTAAACAGCTTAAAGCTGTAGGACTAGCACAAGATTTTGTACTTATAATACTAACTGTGAGTGGCAGTATATGGCAGCCACAAAAGTAATGGTAGGAGAAGATAAAAACAATGCCTGCAATCAAAATCTTGTCAAGACTCAGAACTGTGGACCCAGAGTTCGAGGCAGAGAGAAAGATGTGATCTAATGTATGTCGGATCTGAACTCAGCAGCAATTGTGTCAAAGGCTGGAATCTCTGCAGAGGGAAAACTCAGGTTAGTGACCAGGTAAATCTGGTGGAGGGCAATTATGAGCTTGTGAGTCACTAACCTGGTTTTACGGTCAGTCTATGCCCAGAGGAAGGAGTAGAATCCAATCAGATGACTACCAAAAGCACGTGGCAAACGCTGCCCAGAGAGTTCCACGAGCCGAAGCCTAGAAGGCTGATGGATTGGCTGACGAGCAGATTCAAGCGGACGAAGGAAGGCAGGAGTTTCCAGAAGGCGAAGCAAAAGCCAAAGGGAAATCTGTTTCAGGGGAACAGTTCCAGGTTCTGTACACAGTTAGGCAGAAATCCAGCAGGAGTCTTAGGGCAGGTCAGACAAACAGATCAGTGTGGGGGATAAGCAGGCTCATAGGTTCAGAGGCAGAACTGGTCAAGATCAGTCAATCAGAAACAAGAACAAGGAACACTAGAAAACTCTAACCGAAGGCTCGATTAATCTGGCACTCGATGACTGAGAGCAAGCAGGTTAAATAGAGGCAGGACAAAGGTCATGACAAATCCAGAGAAGAAGACATGCAGAAATAAAGTGAAGACAAAATCACAAAAAATCATAAACAAAGCTATTAAGGTATTTTTTTTACATTGGATTTACTCTGCAGAAGTGTCTTCCTTTGTAAAAGTCTATTCCTACTGAACCAAGTACCTTTACCTTCTTCCTTAAAAAAGCAACCATCTTCTGATTGCATAACATATTTCTATGCGATTCACACCTCTGTAGCTTTTCCACATTTCCAAAAAAGTGAATTTATAAATTCTGTACATATTCATCCTCTTTTACTTCACTTCAGTTCAGTTTATTTCTATAGCACCAATTCACAACCCATGTCATCTCAAGGCACTTTACACTTCACCAGATCATACAGTCAGACTGATTCAAAGTTTTTTATCTAAGGAAAACCAGTTGATTGCATCGACTCACGACTCAAAGGCAATCCCAGGTACTAAGCATGCTTGTAGCGACAGCAGAGAGGAAAAAACTCCCTTTTAAGAGGAAGAAACCTCCAGCAGAACCAGGATCAGTGTGAGCGGCCATCTGCCGAGGCCGACTTCAAGGAGACAGAAGCAGAGATACAAAAAGCAGCTGTAAAAGGTGACCCGGACCAGGAAACACAAAGCCAGGCAGACGAGCTCTGAGCCAGCTCCCATGTCAAAGGATGAAGAGAACACATCCAGCCACTCACAGTCAGAGAAACAGGACTACACTAGAAAAACAGGCCAAACTCCAACATCTATAAACAAAGGTGTTGATGGCAGCAGCACAGCTGATATTTCTCTCCAGGATGGAGTCACAGCCAAACAGGAACAGACCAGATGAAGCTACTATGAGAAAAAGCAGAGAGTGCAGAACGTTACCTAGATACACTTAAATGGAATCCAGCTGTGAGTCTTTGATAGGACTAGAAAATGAACGTTAGCAGAGGCTTCATCTCCAGTCTGAAGCTTTCCTGAGACAGACTGTGAAGAAAAAAAAGGTAGTATTGTCAAATGTACGATATTGGTAGAGATATAACTTCAAAAAGGTATAGTTGTAAATCCAATGAAATTTGATTCTACAAAATGTTAATGCGTCTAGGAGAATAAATACAAATGGAAACCACACATATTTTTATCTGTTATGATATCCCTTTTTTTAATTATACAAAAACAAGTGTTGGTTTCAAGCAATCTGAAGGTTTCTGAAGCTTATTAGGTCTGCAGTGGGATTCTGAGTGAGCTGACTGTAAAAGAAAATGGAGGTATCTTCTGTAAAGATTTTTTTTTTAGTTTGCAGTAAAACAGTACCTTTAGTGTTTTTGTAGGTTGTCCAGACCTCCTCTTTTACCCGAACATGTCCTACTTTTCATACCTAAAGAAATGTCCGGTAGGAATTTCAAAATAATCCTGGATTTTGGTTGACTACAATGCAGCACGTGGTCGAAACAGGGAGCCAGCGGGGGACGGAGCCGAACCGGTGACGGTAGCCTGGACGATGGTGGCCCCGTCACCGGATCGGGTTCGGTCGCTCCGTCCCCTGCTGGCGCACACTCCGGTACAGTCAGCAGCCCAGAACCAGAAGGGTTGTGAGCACCAGATAGGATTTGGTTTTTCAGGCTGAGATCTAAATGGTCATTTTTGCCCCTGTGATTTTCTGTGAGTGTGTTTTACATTAACGTCATTTAAACAGATGACAAACAAACAGAACTATTTTTATTATCTGAAGTTAATGGACAGGAGGAAAAATGACCACAGGATACTATAATAGATATAAATTAGTATATAAAACTAGTAGAAGACCTATACAACTATCTATTATAATTTAAGAAGTAGAACCAAGTCACTTAGTTTTATTAACCAATCAAATTTTCTGTTTATGAACATTTAATTTTTTAAAATCTACATTTTTATTTTACCAATCCACTCCTTGGCTTCGTAGTTCAGAGTGACATCGGTTTCATTTGTTCTTGGTTGTTAACTGATAACTGAAAACTAGTTTTGAGATGCTGCAAGCATCTCACATGTCATATGACCAATGACAGAAAGTTATGTTATTTTCTTTATCATTAAAATAAAATGAGAAAAAAGTTAGCATTTTGTATAAACAATCCAGATGTTCATTTTGAGCAATATCGTACAGCTTTATTATCATTATAGTTTTTTATACAAAGTCTAATGATAGCCCGGTAGCCTGGGTAAGTCATAAAACTGTAAAAACTAAATGCAGCAGTTCCCTAATAATGTTTTTTTGTTTTTGTTTTCTTGTCAAAAGAGGATTTTTTTCCCCCAGTATGTCTTAAGGAAGTTATGTCACAAAATCCACATGTCAGTTTACTGGAATTACAGGTACAGACCGACACAAGTATGTAAATGGTATTTTTACAGGCCTATGATAAAAAAAAAAAAAAACTTTGACAGAAAAAAACACTTTGCCATGTGATTAAGGAAGCTGTCATTAGAGATCAGACCTCAGCCAAACAAAGCAACAGCAGAAGCACAAAATGCTTAGAGATAAAGAATGAAGGAAAAACTTTTTAAGAGGGCAGGAAGTACGAGTAGCTAAAAGTACCTGGTGCTATTTAAAAATGTTACAGTAATTAGTCACAAAAACCTGTTTTAGATAAATAGGGGTTTGATAAATACAACGTTCTCATGTCCTTAATCCACATTAGAATTGTATATAAAGATAAGCAAAAAATAAGGTTTGTAAACGATTTCAATCTTTTTTCCCTAATAATTGGTTGTGGCAATGTTTCGGCTTCACGTTAAATAAGAACAGCTGATCTTTAATCTTCTACAGTGAAATGAGTGAAATATTTTATTAGATAACACAGAGACTTTATAGGGAAGCAAACTGGCTGTGAACAGTGTGAGATTACTGTATTTCCTAAAGATGGTGTTTCCTTTAGTTGGTTACATTTATTAATTTCTCTAAAACTTTAAATATTTTACATAAATAATCTTAAAAACTGCAATATTGAATATTGATACAGTGGTGTCAGGGGAAAGCAGGGAAAAAGCAACATAAATCCACCCTATCGAAAGTTGGGTGTATTTACATTTACATTCTCGTTGTTTGCTAATTTTAATGCTTTATCAGTAATCGCAAACGCTTACTGTAGGCTGGCCACACAACCACTAAAAGAAGAATGGTTGGCTGCTGGAAACCACCACATACACTATCAGTGAGGGAATGTCTCCTCACATACCAGGACTTTGCACAGTAGGAGCTCTCTACAGCTCACTCACATTATGCTAAAATCTCTAATGATAATTTTTGGTCTTAACTCCTAAAACAATTCAGCATTATGGTGCAGTTTAGAGGTGGTATAAAAAATTGATTATCAATTAATCCTGAGTATAATATAGTGTTATAGTAACGACCGTGAATTGATCATTACATTTTCAAAATTTGTTTACTTTTTCTACAAAATTTTATTTTGTAAAAATGTTGTAAGTAAGTAATATTTATTTATTTTGCACCTTTCACAGACATAGAGGTCACAAAGTTCTTCACAAAATTAACCCTTTAAAGCCTGGACCATGAAATAACTTTCATGACATTCAAATTTTTTTAAAAATTAGAATTGGCACTGAACTTTCTAAAAAGGGAAAAAAGGTTTTTGGTATTAATTACATTTGGATCCTTTATTCGCATCATTTGTCATTCAGTAGGCATTTTTGTATGATATTTTATACATCTTCTGTTCACTTTGTGTAGGTCTGAGTTTTCAACTAAAGAAGTATCACACTTATGATGCAGATATGGTACGCTTGGTTTTAAAGGGTTAAAATACAAATAAAATGCATTTACAGTTACAAATGCATGGTCATAAAAAAAACCCTTAATCTTCTGGAATTAAGATGCTTTCTTAAACAAAAAGGTTTTCAGTTCACTCTTAAAAACATCAACAGAATCAAGTAAGCTCAAGAAAAAGCGAAAGCGACCGCCTGACAGGAGTTATCATGTGGTCAACAGAAGTTGAACGTCATGCAAAGTCCCACACTTTGAAAGTGTGTTTGAATGTTTATTCATTTAACTAACAGCAAATATGATGTAAACAGCACTGAAGTGAGTTTGCAATATAACAGCAATGGAGCTCAATAGAATCAGAGATAGACTGGGGGGATGGATACCAAACCAATAAGCTAAGAAAGCTCCTCTGGATTAGTTCTGTTCTGTGATAGGGTGATCAAGTGGATCCAGTTGGTTTGCCTAGCCAAAGCAATTCCATCCCTGTAATCCAGTCTAGTTTGTCTAGTTTGCTCCAGCTCTTTAGGGCTTCCCTATCACTCCAAAGATGGATCCCAACTGCTCAGGTTTGTTGTTGAACACGAGTGACTGTTCACACCTTTGACCTTTGAACCAACCATGCAGAGCCACTGGGAGCAGGGAGAATTTACGGAGGGACTAACTAAAAAAAACCACCAATTATCAATACATATTACCGCTAAACCCAATTTACACCTTCATCCTAAATGTAACACTCAAACAAACAGGAGAACTTTTCCTCATGGTACCTGTTAAGCGTTGGTTATACTTCTGCAGCAGTGTGTCGCAGTGAGCTTGTTGCAGAGATTTTTGATTTATGCCCAGTATTGAAGCGTGGTCTTGCTATGTTATTCCACACCACAACGCAAGAGGGACAATGAGGAACTAGCTGTGGGTCTAGATACGGCCGAGGTGGTGAGGAAGTGGGTGCAAGTTTGAGCGACAACGGAGCGACAAGAGGGTGTAAAGGAGCAGGGATCCAGGTGGAAAAAGGGTCCCAGCGTTCTAGCTCTTCTAGCTGGTCCATCTTCTCAAGTCGTTTTCCAGAATGGCGGTCATAAAAACAAAACAAGCCGTTAAGGTACCAAACAGGATATACGCATAGTGTAGAGGATGTTGATTTGACCAATCAGAGGCCTCCTGACTGAGGCACCGTCTGCGGTCACCTACAATTTCAGGGAGGTGCACCAGAGTGTCTGCGACACACATGCACACGACCTGGTTTCTGAGTATGAAACACTCTTAAGTCCCCATAAAGTAACATATTCCTGGGAAATTGGTCTCTTACTCATCCCAAACATTATCAAATTCTTGGGCCCCACTACACCTACACACATCCTACACCATTCTGATCGTATTACAAATGGATCAGGGTTAACTCTGTAATCCAGGTAGTATATTTAAAAAGGCCATAATTGATCAAATGCAGCTGTTACATACCTATTTCCTGACTGCTGTGTCTATGTATTATGGTGAGGAATTAGTTATTATCAGTATAATGACCACCATCTGCATTGTTAGAACATGTTTTTTTACTAGGTGAGGCATGAAAAGCATTAGATGGTCCAGATAAGCTAACATTTGGGTTACTGCCTGCCTTTCAGCAGAGCTGTTCTCATTTAAAGCTGTTTTTATACAGTGATACCTGGTCTTATCTAAACTTTACTCAAGTTTCAGCTTTCATCCTGCTCTAAATATATCCTTCTATAAAGCAAAAGCAAAAGAAAAATATAATATTAGTTATACAATAAAACCACAACTTTATACTTTACCCTGCGCGTTTTAGGTCTTGAGTTACATACACCCAGGTTGTACAAAAGAACCTCCCCTGATAAATATCAGACAATGAAACTGAGTGGAATGATTAAACCTGTTGAGTCAGTACTTGTACACATTGCTCTTCAGGAAGCTTCCTTCTTGCTTACTTTATTTTAAAGCTTTGAAACCTCCTTTCTCCAGATTTCTATCATGAAGCCTGTTGCTCATATCCTGGCTGCAGCGGAATACGGCAGATGAAATGTTGTAAGCTGGCTGATTATCTTTTTGCTTATTTTGAAATGTTTTAGTCTTTGTGTTATGAAAGGAACCTTTTTCTTAACTCTGTCTAGTTTATCTATATTTGCATTATGTTTTTTTTTTATAATTGTGGCTATTCTGCTTCTCAGCAATGAGACTCTGTTTTACATATTAACATTTCTTCAATAAATAGGACACAGATCCTTAGTTAGTTTTAGCCTTTTTATCTGCTGTTCTTTAAACAGACAAAATAGTAATGTCTTTATATTTTATTAGCACAGATAATAGCACAGGGCTAGTTCACACAGTATCTGTAAAATTTTGCGGTGGCGTAATGTATGCTGGTAGACATATTGTCTAGGCTAATTGAAACTGTACAACAGAATGCGACCACATTAAGTACAATTAAACATTTTTAAGAAACAGCTTGGAGGTAACATTACTCAAAGTTGACATAACTGGAAATTGATCTAACAAAAGTCTTTACATGGCTGTTTTGAAACTTGTTTTTGTATTTATGTTGCTTGGTAGAGGGTGAAGAAAACATTCATTATTACTGGTTTAGTTGCCCTCATACTGGATCTTATCTTTCTACATATGCTGGTGTCTTTTGTGTGGTTACAAATATAAGGGGACGGATGCAGTTTTTTTCAAATGATCTGAAGGACATGGCTGCTTAATGCATTAATGAATCAGCAATGCATGCATTTATCGGCTGATAAAAGGAAAAAAAAAACAGAATTGGCTGAAAATAATGGGGTGTGCTTCTCTATCTGCAGTTCCAAATAGGAACAGATTGGAACAAGTTGCATCGCTTATATAAAGTTGAGGATGTTTTAAACTTTGTGATGATAGCTCACCTCGATCAACTACACAATGTCCAACTATCTAGACCAGGGGTGTAAACTCGTGTTTAAAACAGACCGCATCAGCATCTTCTAATCTTTAAAATGTTCATTTCAGCTGTATGATGAAAACTAGCCTTAATTCAGTTACATAAAGCTTACTGCTCCTTTTTCTATGATTACTCTCACTTATTTTAGGTTAGAAAAATAGCATTGACTCTTCAATTACAGGTCAGTCTTCTCAAATTTTACAAAATTTTTCCAGAACTCATCAGATAAAGTCTAACGTCTAATTGGTGTACTAAAACAAATGGTCACAAAAATTTACTTTTAACTACCATATTTAGATCTGGAAACATAATCAAAATATATATTTTTTTATTCTTAAAATGTAGTATAAATTGTCATGACTCAGAACAGAAGGACCCAGTATTCAGGAAAACAGACAGTGGGATTGGAGTATCAGCTGCTAGGGCATCTATCATAGGAAACTCTGCAGAAAGGAAACACAGGTTAGTCATAATTATCTAATGGAGAAAGATTATGAATGTAAGTCACTAGCCTGGTTTACAAGTTCAGCCCGTGCCCAGAGAACAAGGTAGAATCCAGTCAGTGGGCTGCCAACAAGATGCAGTGGGCACCGCCCTGAGTGTCATAGATGCTGCAGCCCTGGAGAAAAGAGGACAAGCAGGAGTCCGAAGACAGATCAGGCAAACGGATCAGAACAAATAACAGGCAGGCTCTGAGGTTGAGAGGCAGATCAGTATCAGATCATCAGAAACACTAAGGTATGCTGAAAACACTCTTACCACAGGCTGGAGAGAAGTAATCTGCCCTGATGAATGGAAGCAAGACGTTTAAATAGAGGCAGGAGCAGGTAGATCAGATGAGCATTGATGAAAAACCAGGCAGAGTTAGACAGGTGAATGAAATTAATAATTAAGCTGGTGATCAGCACCGAGATCATGACATAAAGTGACATAAAGTTTTAAAAAGTTTTAAAGTATTTACTAAACATATTTAATCATAATTAAACACAAGTTTACTTATCTTATTCCATACTATCAAGATCTTATGAGTTTCAGGACTTTGCAGCAGAAATAACCAAGTTCAATGAACTTAGGCATATGTATTCACATACTTGGCCTTAAACTTATTTCAATACTTTTCGGTAAAATTATACTCTTGCATACTAATCTTAAGTACATTAAAAATGTTTTATAAGAAAGAAAATGTCCTGTATACAGCTTCATTTTCAGTATAAATAAGCATACTCATTGTACGCTTCAATAATGTAATTTTTGCTAAGTGTAGGCAGAGACAGTGACAGATAATAAATATCCCTCTAAATTCAATGGTGAAGTTGGACATAATGTGGTCTAGCGTAGGTTTCTAGGATTTTATTTGTTCAATGTGTAATACAAGTTAGTGCAGTTTTTATCAGAGACTGCTGTGAGATGAAATTGCCCTCAATTTCTTAAAAACCAAGGATTATAATTGTTTGTCTGTTTTCTATTTCATGTGGTGTAAAGCATAAATAAGTGGAACTAGTTTCCCAGAATAAACGTCCCTACTGGGACAATAAATTCAATTCTGTGTATTATATCTAGTCCTTTGAAAGACAAAGAGAGTGTGGAAAGGTGACCACGCTCTCTCTGTCAGTGCAGCATAATTAACGTGCCTACTGGCACAATCTGAAGCCATTCTATGGGACTGAAAACCACTATATAACAATCATGTGCGTGCATGCGTATTCATCAATCTATTTATGTGTAATTTAAAAATAATTTCAGTCGTTCTTCTTCTCTGCCGCTCCTCTGACCTGGAATGCCCTCCCTGATCATCTGAGAGAACCACAGACTATTCAGACTTTTTAAAAAAGGATTAAAAAGATTTATTTTTAGCAGGACGTATGACTTTTAACATTTTACAATTATGCTATTGATTTTATTCAAGTGTTTTAAAGCGATGTTTAATTTGAAATTATGATTTTACCCTTCTATAATGATTTTACATGTAGCACTTTGAGATTTTTTTTCTTGAACTTAAAGTGCATTACAAATAAAATTTATTATTATTATTATTATTCATGTGTTGCAAAAAAATAAATAAATAAAAATAAAATGATCCACATGCCGCTCGTATTGCACAAAGTAAAAACAATATCTCAGATCTACTATCAACTGGGTTTTAGAATCCTCACGCTATAAATATTTAATTCTCTGTTAAACAATGCCGATCATTCTTTAATAAGATCCTCATCTAACACACATGCAATGTTTGTTTTTAAACCTAATGTGTGTAAAGAACCTATTGAATGATTTTTTTAGTTTTTTTATGCACAAACTATGACAAAACATTAACTAAACTACGAAATAAAACAGTGATTGGATGTAAGGAATGCAGAGACAGAGGAAACTCTATGTAATGCATATTACATGCTGGTCTGACGTGGTATGCTGAGCTGACAGAACACCGGGCGGGAACGGAGCAAATAGTCATCCCACGTGGAGTAGTTTCTTGTGATTGGCCTATACAAGGGAGCTCTGTGATTAGTTGCAAACCATCCCGTTTAAAAATGGTTTTGTGTATCAAGGCTCATCAGGAGAGTCTCAAAAATCCACAGACAAATGCAGTGAAGTTTAAAGACCACTGGTACTTTGTAATTTAATTCATAATTGTTTACGGACCAGAAATACTTTGGCGAATCATGCTGTGCATGTGTGAATCTTGTGTGCTTGCTTGAGTGAATCGTGCTGTGTGTGTCGATCTTGTACTGTGCGTGTATGAATCACATACTTGTATTTGTGAAAATTGAGACCTATTTAGCTCCATACAACCTTGTTTATAAATGCTGGAGATCGGCCTGTTTTCCAGTGTAGTCCTGTTTCTCTGACCGTGACTGGCTGGATGTGCTTTCTTCATCCTCTGACATGGGAGCTGGCTCGGAGCTCGCCAGCCTGGCTGTGTGTTTTCTGGACGGGGCCTTTTACAGTTGCTTTTTGTATCTCTGCTTCCGTCTCTTTGAACCCCAGTCGGCCTCGGCAGACGGCCGCTCTCACTGAGCCTGGTTCTGCTGGAGGTTTCTTCCTGTTAAAATGGAGTTTTTCCTCTCCACTGTCGCTACAAGCATGCTTAGTGTGAGGGATTGTATTTGAGTCAATGAGTCGATGCAATCAACTGGTTTTCCTTCGATAGAAAACTTTGAATCAATTTGACTGGATGATCTGGTGAACTGTGAAGGGCCTTGAGATGACTTGTGTTGTGAATTGGCGCTATATAAAAAAAATGAATTGAACTGAACAGTTGCAATCAGTCGATTTTAGTGTAGCTGTCAATGAGACTTCTGCTTCTCTCGGAAGGGATTTTGGTCAACTCTTCCTAAGTAAACTGCTCTCGCCGTCTTATGTTTGAAGGGTGCCGTCCAAAAAAAAAAAAGTGATTTTTGATAACAAGAGTAAATGTGTAAATTAATACAGCTGATATTACAACCCTTCTAGATTACATGACCCCACAGAATAAAAAATGCCTAATTTACAGCAGCAGACTCCATCAAAAGCTGTCGTCTTTTGAAGACCCATGTTTTCCCACAAGGATAAGTTATCTCAAAAATCAGTAGCGCGTGGGACTTCAGCAGCGCTGTGACCATCCAGTCACAGGCCCGATTCAGTGGCTTGACGAATGTCTGTGTACTGTAGTGTAACATTGTTTTTGCACAGTAAAAAGTGCATTGGAACTAAAACAGACTTGCCCCCCCATGCCCATTAATGATACACAGCTATTTAAAACGGATACTAGTGATCACATAAGTATTTTTATTATATTGTGTAGTTGGATGTGTGTGTATATATATAAAACTGTAACTGGAGCTGTCACGTCTTGGTTGAGGTTTTGAGGACCCAAATGAAGAGGTAGTTTTAATGAAAATGGTAAACAAAGGCAGTCCAAAAATCCAACTAAAAATTTAACAGACCAGAACCATGGAGACATCAAGGGAAAACACGTACATAGAGCCAGGGAGAGACGAGGGGAGACGACTACAGCGAAGACAGGACCAGCAACAACAAGGAACCAACAAAGAGTGAGAGCAGAGGGATAGCATAAATAGCTGACAGAGACAAAGGGAGGGCTAACGAGCTGACAAGGAGCAGGTGTGAGAGGAGACAACGAGGGAGGCAAGGGGAAAGGAACACACAAAAACACACACAAAAGGGCTACAGAGGACAACAGAAAAACATGAGAACTAACAAATCTAGAAAATACAACAAATCTGGAATTAAACCAATAAAACTAGAAAAAAAGGAGCAAAGTAAAGAACAACAGAACCAAGACCATGACAGGAGCATGTAACAAAAGCAATTTCCCTCTGGGATTATTAAAGTATTTCTGATTCTGATTCTAAGGTACTAAAATATAGTAGCATGAAGTTTATATTGTATATAATGGGGCTTTTTCTATAATCTAGTTTCAATTTTAACAACACAAAATGTCGACAGATGGTGGCAGTGTAGAGACAATGTTTATGTATGCTGACCTTACCCTTTTTAAGGCTAAAAAAACAACTAGGTAAACACTATCATAACAAATGTAGTTTTTTTAATTTGACGATCAATATATGCTTTTCAGTGTTCATATTATATTCATAGTCTGCCAATAGGTTGGTTTAAGTTAAATTGTGATTTTAAATTAGATAGATAGTAGGTTCAAAGTTTTGCTTTAACCTTTTAAGATGTTTGTCAAAGTTGGACACTTCTCTCCAGACAACTGTTTAAAATAGGAACTTATTTTATCCGCTTAGCATTGTTGTAACACATTTCTTCTATGTCTGCACTTTTGAACTGCTGCTGTATGTCTTTTTTTTTATCTTTGGCTTTTATTATTTGCAATACTTAGATTGACCTTAGTATATTATTGGCTTCACTGTGTCTATCCTTATAATATTCTTATTCCTTATTTGTAAGTGTTTTATACAGTTTTCAGTTATATGCAGCAATTTGTTTCAGCTGTGGTTGTTTCAAAGTGGTTTACAAATGACGTGTGGTATGGATTGCCATAGATTTTTTGCTGTATCACATAAAATCCCATAAAATTAAATGAAAATTGTGATTGTTAAGTAACGTCATTGCAACGTAACAAAGAAAGGTTTTTCGATATACAAAGTACTCGAACCATGTCAGAGAATTTCAGTAATGTTACGTTTGATAAAATGTCTCCAAGAAGAGAAAATGTAGACGGTAGACCTTTTTACTTTAGTAAATTCTTCAAATTGTTCCCATATTTTCTGAATGGGTTGCATCCTGAAACCTTTAGCATGTAAGGAAATTGACTGATTACATGTTTTTATTAAATGTTTTTTTTTTGTATAATGCAAAGTATTACTGTAACAGTAATCCATGCCTTTGTTACATCTTGGCTGGATCACTATAACACACTTTATTTTGGGGTGAGCCAGTTGGTGCAAAAAGACGCTGCATGCTTTAAGCTGGAGTACGCAAGAGTGAACACATGACCACATTCCTGGCCTCCCTCCATTAGCTGTCTGTGCATTTTAGAGTCCATTAAAGATTATTGTATTTGCTTTTAAGTCTTTAAATGCTCTTTAAATAAAGTTTGTAACTTTCCTTGGTATAAACAGCACTTTGTGGTGGCTGAAAGGGCTCTAAAATAAGGTTGAGTTGAGCTGAAAGTATATGTTAAGATTTTAGCCTTCGTCAAACATGTTGGAGGAAGCACGTTAGGGATTTATTTGAGCTATAGGAATGGTGATGTTCGACTTGTCTGGAAAGGTTATGCAGTGATCTCTAAAGAGGAAATTTAAGTCCACATACATAGCAGATTACACATAATAAACTTTTGTTTATCTGAATTTATTTTCCCAAAGAGCTTTAATTAGCTAAATTTGCAGAGATTTTTTTCTCTTTTTTTCAGGATTTGCACAAATATATGTAAAAAAGAAAAAAAGGCTGGCGTCACGTGATCCAGAACAACCATGGTCATGCAACTGCATACCTTCAACTCCTTACATAAGAGAGGCATTAAACACAGTTTTTTTTTTTTTTTTTGGCAAGACAATAAGTCTGTCACGGAAGTTTTAGGCCCTTTTCTGTCAGATGTAACACTGGAACCGGTTTGGTAGGGGATTCCTCACTGACACTCAACCAACAGGAACTTAGAGTTTTGGCAGGGACTATAAAAATGCAATTACTGTATGTAAGAGGATTATTTTTCCCAACTCACAACAAAAGCTTATCTCTTAGCTGTTACGCTCAATTAAATAAGGTGAAGATAAGAGCTGTTTAAACTGCACAAGCAGAATATAAATTATCTAATAAACAGCGGAATACATATTATCTTACATTAAAAAAAAAAATATTTTCATATATCAGACAGAAAATCGCAAGCCAAGTCAAAACCTTCAGAAAATGCAAGGAACATACAAGACCTTTATTGAATTAGATATTTGATTTAAACATGAGGTACTATTCTTGACAGGTTTCCTACCTGAAATCAGAAACCGGATGACCAGAATGCTACCCTGGTTTTATTAGATCTTCCTGAAACAGAAGCAATGCTATGAGGGAACTTCTTGGAGCAGTTCGGCTGAGGTCATCCTGAAGAGATCACGTCACTATAGGTTTGTATGGTTTGGAAACACCCTGGGGTATGTGTGTGAACAGACATCTGTCAACACGAAAGATGGTTGTCTAAATTTCAGTAAAGTCAAAGTATGGCTTGAGAGATCAGGGATCTGTGAGACAATTCAAGACTTTTTTTTTTATTTTTTTATTTTTATTTTTTTTTCAAATTAAATAAAAAATTCACAGCTGAAACAAACAGAATATGTAGAAAAAAGTTATTATCATTAGAAACAACTGATCTTTTCTTTAATCAAAATAGAATTTTTTGTGAAGAGAATATTTTATATTGCAATTGCTGTGTGTTTATGTTTTAGCCTAAATTTTTGCACATGCACAACTAACAGCTTTGGGCACACTTTGCTTTATTTTCTGTTTTTGTGAACTTGCATTCGCTGACCAGGTGTGTAGACTGGTGTCAATTGTTTAAACCAGACATCAACTATTTTTATCCAGGCTAGCTCTATAGTGGTGCTTCCATGAGGAGCCCCATGCTTCTCACCAGATGGAAGGGAGAGGTTTGAGACTCATGCTTGTATCTGGCTTTTTTAACCATCGTGGATGGAAAAACTTGGCATTCTGTTAATCATTGTAGGGAAAGTCAGATCTTCCCAGATTGACACTATTAACTTGGCTACAGCAGCTTGGACTTTTTAACTGAGACTTAAACATGTGCTAACTCTTGTAACTGTAAGAGGAGAGAAGCTGTCTGGCTATTTGTGAAAAATTGTTAGAGTAGCCTGGGTTATTAAACCATCAAAGAGAAAACCTGCAATAAGGACATTTGGTTTCTGGCCTTCTAGGCCTTCTGGCCCATAAGTTCAGGAGCCTTGACCAAAGAGCTTTACACTACATTCAGTCTTTTAACCCATTCAGAAAGACACACTGATGGTGGAAAACTATTATAGCCACAGCTGCCCTGGGGCTCACTGAGAAAAGCAAGACTTTCGCACACAGGTTGCATCGAGTCCTCTAACCACCATTAGTAGGCAATGTGGGTGAAGTGTCTTGTCCAAGGATACAACGAGATTGAAAACTGAGCTAGGGGCATATCCCAAACAGTTACCAACAGACTCTAGACACAGCATCCCCAGACTTTTGGAGTTTACAATGTAGAATCCTGCAGAATCCCAAAAGCTTTGTAAAGATCGTGTTCTAATTTCTCCATTCATTTTAATACCATCTAGCCTGAACTTCTCTGGGACTAGTCACGATCCTTTAGCGGTGAACCCCCAAGCATGCTTGCAGGGGTGGGCAATTCCAGTTTCTGGGAGCCTGTATCCCGCAACTTTTAGATCCACCCTTGGTCCAACACAGCTAAGTCAAATGACTGAGTTACCTAAGTATGCAGCCAGTTCCTCCAGAGTCCTCCTAATCACCTAATTATTTGATTCAGGTGTGTTAAACCAATGGCAGATCTAAAAGTTGCAGGATACCGGCCCTCAGGAATTGGAACTGCACATCCCTGCCTTAGTGGTTGCATGCAGCATGTAAGGATAGTGGGCTGTGTATCTGAAAGGATGGTCCGCAGTACAGGGACCAACACTGGGGGAAGTTCTCACATCTTTTCTGTTCACCTGCTACATTGCAACTTATCCATCTACTCCCCTGGCCTCCACCTTCAGGAGTTCTCAGACAACTCAGCCATTCTTATTCTCATCACAGCCGACAATAACTGATAGGAAAATCTTTGTATGCAGCAAGATTTATGTACTGGTGTTGAAAAGTCTTTGGATTGCATTGGCCCTTCTCTCTGCATGGATGGGTTTTGAGGTCGATGACGGTTTGGGAAATGCTCCATTTGTGAAAGCAAAGCTTTTCTCCTTGCTATTAATAAAACAATCGTAAGGGTCTGCCCTGTCAGAAAGGACATGACAAAAGGCAGTATGAATTTTTAGTCATAGTACATGACAAGACCGTTTTAAGTTAAGCCAATTCTGTTTCAGCTGCACTTCGCAACAATAATCTATGTATGTTATCACTTAGATGGATAATAAAATATAAAATAAAAATAAATAAATTGAACTTTATTGGTCTTACAATGGAGAAATTAACTCTTTGCATTTAACCTTTCCCCTTTGGGGAGCAGTGAGCTGCCACTGTGCAGTGCCTGGGGCTTAAGGGTCTTGCTCAGAGACCCAGAGTGGCAGTCTGTGGGAATGGGTTTCAAACTCTATGCCCTAACCACTGGACCTGCACTCCCCCATCATTACATATGAACTTTATGATGCAATTATTACACTTTGTAGCAGTTTTACTGATTGTTTTATTACTTTTGTAGTGTACAGTGTTAACTTTTTTAGGTAAAATTGGTCATAATATCCATTTATCATTATATTCTACTGTGACAGCTGTTCATTTATTTTCTGTTGAGGAAGCTAATATGGTATAGTTATTATAGATACTTTAGTTGTATAAATTAAATTGTAAAAAGTAACGTTATTTTTTTAAATTAATAGTCAGGTGATATTTCTGTGTGTCAAATGTTTAATGGCTTTGTGGGTTTTTTTGTCTTTTGTTTTGTTTCTTCAGCATTTACCTAAAATATTTTCTAAAGGAATGGCAATAAACAAGAGGATCTTGACCATCTTAGTCCTCCTGGTAACACTGCTCGTCTTGGAAAAAGGAAACTTCAACTTTCATTTTCACTCTCCAGTCTTGGCTTTTCTAGTAAGCCCACTTTATTTACTTGCAACAGTAAACACAGAATGCGGGAGTTGTTCACGATCACACAGGTTCATGTTCCATATAAATAACAAGGAAATGATTCTGTTGTTCCAGGAACCACACGGTGAAGCCTTTCTTTCTCACACACGACAGAAAAGGAATGGTTAGTTTGAAGCAGTAAAAGGCTTGATTAATCCTAATGTTATGAAAAAAACGACTACCAAAATATTTTAGGTGACTATGTGATTGTAGAAAAGATTACATATAAATTTCAAACATTAACTATTGCAGTTCTTTTGGACCCTGGGATTTACACAGCAAGCATTTTAATAAATACATCAAATGCAGAAAACTATGAGCAGCTCCTATCAAACCTGAATGCTACCAGCTTTCCTCTGGAAATTGATAACGTCACAGAGATCCAAGATATTACTGTCACTACAGGTGAGTGTTACTTCTGAGATGGTTTGTTGACAAAAAAACATCTATATCACTGATACAGTATATAGCATTTATGTTTAACATTCTCACACACAGTTTGTGTCTCCACTGATGCTGGCTTCCAATGTGAGTGTGAAGAGCAGTTTGCTTGGCCCTACAGGACCTGCATCTCATATGGAGCGTGTGACTCTATATCAGGTGGTATCTGTACATGCATCAAAGGATTCCCAGCTGATGGCTCATCCTGTCAGCTAATATCAGGTTAGCATGGCTCAATTATAGATGGAAATACTGTGACACATGTGCCTCCTCCATATATATTACAGTTTGCGAAAATTAGTAATCCTGTCATGATTTAGCAGGTTACTAGCCCAAGATGCAGAACTCCACAGACACTGAGGCAGGATTAAAGTCCAATATTTATTAGGATCCACACAGGGTTCTGCCCTGGAAGGCAGGGAAGACAGAGCACAGGTTAAACTCAGGGACAGATTAACAAGCTCAAACTCACTGGTTCGCTGGTTCAGACCAACTGGGTTTAACAGGCACAGATAAGCAGATTCAGGCAGGCATGGCAATGGCATGGCAGAGCATGACAAGGACAATGACCATGGCATGGCAAGGCAAAGCAAGGCAGCACATGGCAACAATGACTATGACCACGATCCGGCTCAGAGTGAAGCTATCAAACAGCTTATATAGGGAGAGGTTAATCAGCAGAGCTGATAGGAATCAGCTGAGCGCAGAGAACCAGCTCCCAGGAGAGGATCCATGGCGCCCTCTGGTGGGCAAACCTCTGGATCCCAACAGAAATAGAAGCCCAAAAGGAAGGGATCCACACAGCCCTCTGGAGGGCAAACCCTTGGATCCCAACAAATCCTTTAATCTTCAGTAGTAATAATATTTTTTACATGCATGAATACAACTAAAAATGACACGTGAAAATATTCTGTACTGGGTCAGATTATAGTGAAACACTTATAGTAAGTGAATTTAAGTGGATATAAGTTTTGCTGTCTATATCCTTATTTACAGTACATGTTGTGATGCCAATAGCTTCTGATATCTTACATCCTAGCTCCTCTGCTGCCTGTCTAAAGCCTTCTTCTTTATTGTCATCTTGGGGTTATTTTCTGAATGTATGCCGTCCCCAGTTTAGAATTCAGCTTTATTGTCATTACACTGCCACAAGTACAGAGCAACGAAATTCAATCTCTGCATTTGGGGAGCAGTGGGCTGCCATTGTGCAGTGTCCGGGGAGAAGTGTGGGGTTAAGGGTCTTGCTCAGGGACCCAGAATGGCAGACTTTGGGAGTGGGCCTTAAATTCAGAACCTCTGGGATCCAAGCGCAATGCAGCCACTCCCGTAGGTGAGCTACGTAGAAAATGTAATGAGTTAAACTAAAAGTTATTCTAAATTCTCCTCAGGTTTGAGTGTGTGCGCGAATGGCTGTTTGTCTTGTTTGTCTCTGTGTTGCCCCGCAATGGACTGGTGACCTCTCCAGGATGGACCCTGCCTGTCGCCTGTAGATAGCTGGAGATAAGCACCAGCACCCCTTGCGACCCCGCTTGAGATAAGCACGATGGAAACTGGATGGAAATTAAATGCAATAAATTAACATTTACATTAAATTAGAAGACATGTGTGTGTGTGGTCTTGTGTTTAATACATTGTATGGCCCATTTTAAGGGAAAATAGCACATTGTGGGGACTGGCTGATCCTTGTGGCACCCAATGACTAGACCCCAAGTGGGGAATAGCTGTTTTTGGGTCAGGGGTCAGGTTTCGGACTAAGCTATGAAATTAATTTATGTTGGGATTAGGGTTGTGTGTGTGTGTGCTCCTGTTTTAGAATACAAGTAACAAACTGTTTCAGTTTCTAAAATTTGGAGTGATAGGTTTATCTAAGGACAGTCCCCGAACAAGGTCTTTGATGTACAAATTTCTCCTTTTCCAATATCTTACAGAGTTGCTTGTTCAGACTGAATATGAAGTTGATTTGGAGCTGAATGTAACAGATGTTGCAACAGTGGATTTCCTCAGAATTCTTCTGAACAATGGGAGCGCTTTTACTACAAACGCTGTAGTGAATGTCACACAGATTGCCTTCACTACAGGTAAGAAATTATATGAAAGATATTGTTCGCAAGACCATAAAAAACTTAAAACACAGTTCCCATTTGGAGTGATCCTGTTGTAATATTATCTATCTAATGTTTTCCCTCCAGTTTGCTCTCCAAACGGCGGTGGTTACCAGTGCAGATGTGAGGATCAGTATCGTTGGTCATGTGACCAGTGTCAAACATATGGATCATGTGACAACATAACTGGAGACACTTGTGGATGCATTAATGGCATTCCTGCTGATGGACAGTACTGCCAGTCTCTGGATCAATACAGTGAGTTCAGTTGGAGTTGGTAAAAACCTTGATGTGATTTCTCCATTAAATGGAATAACCTGATCAGATCACTAGATTCTCTAAGGCAAAGATATGTTTCGCCCTGAAGGAAACTACTGTCAGATTCTGTTAAGTCTTCTACTCATCAAAGAATGTTTGGTTTACTTCTAGTTTTGCTGTGACATAAAATGTTTTGTACATAAATGGTAAATTCTGAAGCAACAGAAAATGTGTGAAACAGCATATCTGCTGTTGAAAGATATTATGCCATCAAGTCTAGCCAAATAAGTTTTGATTCAAACAGTGTTTTTCAGTTAGTTTAACACAGAGAGAATCTGGTCTGGTTATGTTAGGCTGTGACCTACCTGGGGAAAAATCAGTATCTTAGATGGTGCATAATGTGAATTGGCACTATAAAATAAAATTAATTTGATTTAACTGAGGGAACCTACAATAGAGTGAGGCATATTTTGAAAGTAATGCCATTATCTATGTATCTATATGCATTCAGTCTCTCCTTCTTTCTCTTTATCTTTACAGACTTTACAAATTGCTCAGATACCACAACAGCACGTAAGATAGTCGTTTTAATACATAAATGATATAGAACTGTATTAATCTGAAATAGAAACACTTTACCCACTCTAACTTTTGTCCTAAATCTCATTTTTAATTTCACTCCCTGCAGCCCCACCATTTGTTTATCTCTATTTTCTTCATGTTGAGCTGAACAGTACAGATGTTGCAGCTGTTAGAGAACTGAGGAAAATCAGCTACCCCATCAGCATCAACAGCTACATAGAGATCTCTGATGTTAACATCTCTACCGGTAAGACCAATAGATTCAAAGATTTACTATTATGCTGTTAAATGATAGGTAGACATTGATATATTTATGCATGATAAACCAAAAAAAAAAATATGCATGAAGCAAATGAGTTTGTATTTGTTTCCATATATCCAGAAGTTGTGAAGAAGATCTCAGTTTGAAAGTGAACTTTCCACCTATCTAATCAGACCTGCTGTAACTGAACTGTTTCTCCTTCAGTCTGCTCTCCAATCGGCGGTGGTTACCAGTGTAGATGTGAGGATCAGTATCGTTGGTCATGTGACCAGTGTCAAACATATGGATCATGTGACA
>NW_015151020.1:397574-405622 GCF_000732505.1 Cyprinodon variegatus | reverse complement strand
CCACCATTTGTTTATCTCTACATTCTTCATGTTGAGCTGAACAGTACAGATGTTGCAGCTGTTAGAGAACTGAGGAAAATCAGCTACCCCATCAGCATCAACAGCTACATAGAGATCTCTGATGTTAACATCTCTACTGGTAAGACCAATAGATTCAAATATTTACTATTTCACTGTTAAATAATAGTTAGACATTAATTTATTTATGCATGCTAAACCAAAAAAAACATATGCATGAAGCAAATGAGTTTGCATTTGTTTCCATATATCCAGAAGTTGTGAAGAAGATCTCAGTTTCAAAGTGAACTCTTCACCTATCTAATCAGACCTGCTGTAACTGAACTGTTTTTCCTCCAGTTTGCTCTCCAATCGGCGGTGGTTACCAGTGCAGATGTGAGGATCAGTATCGTTGGTCATGTGACCAGTGTCAAACATATGGATCATGTGACAACATAACTGGAGACACTTGTGGATGCATTAATGGCATTCCTGCTGATGGACAGTACTGCCAGTCTCTGGATCAATACAGTGAGTTCAGTTGGAGTTGGTAAAAAACTTGATGTGATTTCTCCATTAAATGGAATAACCTGATCAGATCACTAGATTCTCTAACCAAAAGATGTTTTTAAACCTGAAAAAATCTACTCTCAGATTCTGTTAAGGCTTCTAGTTACTAAAGAATATTTGGGTTTGTTTTTTGTCTTTTTGCTGCCACGTAATATGTTTTGAAAATCTATGGTAAATTCTAAACTAACATGAAATGTGTGAAACAGCACCATCTGCTGCTGAAGAAGCATATTTAATTTATTGTATCCTTAGTAGTTTTGATTCAAACAGTGTTTTTCAGTTAGTTGACATAGAGAGAAAAACAAAAACTTCATCTTTTATCTGGTCTGGTTCTGTTTGGCTGTGAACAGCAACCTGGGGTAGAAAAATCAGCTGGGCTGCCACCATCAGCATCTTGAGTTGAAGATGACAGACCTGGAATTTTTTGTCAGTGCTTTCTCCCATTTCTCTCGTATATACATAGCTATGGGCTCAGCTTTTATTGTGACTATTTCCTTGCTAAAAAGAGCCACGAATGCAGCTAATTTACAGAAGATGATAGACCTTTAATTTTTTTGTCAGTGCCTACTCCCTTTTTTCCCTCGTAGACATACTTATTTTCTCAGCTGAATGATCTGTTTGAAATGTCTTTGTAAAGTACATTGGATGATATGTGTTTTGAATTGGCACTATAAATGAAACTGAATTAAACTGAGGGAGCCTACTATGTAGTGAGGCATATTTTGAGAGTAATGGCACTATCCATATGCATTCACTTTCTCCCTTTTTGTCTTTATCTTTTCAGACTTAACAAAGTGTCATAAATGATATAGAACTGTAATTCCAAAAAACCCCGATCTACTGGACTTGATTTTTCAAGTTTTAATGCGTTTCACTTTCCATCCAGGAAGCTTTTTCATTTAAATGCTATAGAATGAATGGAAAAGCTTACTGGATGGAAAGTGAAATGTCGTTTACAAATTCTAATGTTTATTGCTGAGTTGTAAAGAAAACCTCATATTTACAGCTTCTACAATGTTTATTTGTTCAAAATGTATCTGCAGAGTCAACCACTCCTACACCTCCAATTAATACAACATTCCAAGTTCCCAGTAAGTAATAAAAATTAAGTGAATCTTTTTTCTCATCCAATCAAATTATTTTACAACAATATTGATATTTCTCACTGATTTTTTTACTTACCACATTCACAGCCAGGAACACTTCAATAGCTTCAACAACAGCTGCAACAAGTGAGAGAATTTAACTGATCACTGTGGTACATTTTCTTTGAAGATAGTTTAGTGTTTGTTATTTTTTTCAAACGCTTTAGATGTTTTTATTGCTCTATAATGAATCTAATGTGTTTGCACTTCTATCTGTCACGTATTATATGTGAAAACACTTTATCAAGCTGCTCAGAACTCAGAGACTTATTTAAATACTCGTTTTTCTTTCTTTTGTTTTTCTGTTGGATCGTTAGTTAGCATTGCCGCCTCACAGGTGGAAGGTTTCTGCTTTAAATTCTTTGCTGGGTCTTTTCTGAGTATTTAGTCTTCTGTTTCCTTCTACCGTTCAAAAACTACTTTTTACTTTTCTTAGAGCTTCTATGTTTCCCAAACATCAGCACAGCAGCTGAATGAATAGGGACCAGGGGTTCAGTTGACCTCTGGGAGCCTGATTAGACTTATTGAAGGGGCAGTTGAGGAGGTGTTGCAATTTCTGCAGTTAACTGGTGATTGTAAAGATTCTGTCAACCCATTTGTCAAAAGTATCGATGCTTCATTTCTTTATCCTTAAGTTCATTGTAATCCGAGCATTAGGATTCAGAATATTCAGGCTTTTATTTTGTCACATATTTATGCTTTTATTTTGTCATGTATTTATTCCTGTCATCACATTTTCAATATAAGCACTCTGAAACCAGAATATACTTATATACACATTTGCTTTAAATGTTTCTCTTTGCAGCTAAGCATGTAACTTATCAATACAACCTGTTTATTGAGCTGAAAACCACAGATGATGCAGCTGTAGGAAAGATACGAAACCTCAGCTTCACCATTAGCATTAACAATGACCTACAGATCTCTGATCTTAAGATTTCTACAGGTAATAACTGCCACTATGGCACACTAGATAAAATGTAGTGTAATTTGATTTATCTTTTTTTGTTGTTTTTAAACAATCTGTCTTGCTTTCAGTTTGTTTCCCCAATAATACAACCTACCAGTGCAGATGTGAGGATCAGTATGCCTGGCCTTGTGACATGTGCTCCACTTTTGGCGAATGCAGCAACATTCAGGACAATACCTGTAGATGCATCAATGCTCTTCCTCCAAATGATACTTATTGCCAGCCACTGTCAGGTAAGTGCACATATTTTATAACTTTTTCATTAATAGTTTTCTTACTTCCAATAACAGTGGTCCGTTCTGAAATTCGCTCTTCCTTTTTAAAACAGAACTTGATACCTGTCGGATGCAAACTACTATTGGTATGAAACACAACCATACTTCTTCAATTGGTGTATTTGATGATTCTGCTTTGCTTTCTAAGTCAAAACAAGGTTTTGTGTTTGGTCCACCCTATAAAACCTCAACGCTATTTCTGATATTTTGAATTGAAAAAGCTTCCTGGATGGGAAGTGAAACGTCTTCAAACTTTGAAACAAAGTCCAGTGGATTGTTTTTAAACTTTTTGGAATGGTTCTGTTGTTTTTTATATCAAATAAGTTCAATGCTGTTTTATAATACTGATGAGACATTTTGAGAAAGTACAAAAAGGAACAAGTTTGGATTTGTCTGTGAAATATAAATATAAATATAAATATCTTAAATAGAAACACATTGTCTATCTTAAAAGTTTTTTATTGATCTAGTACTTTGCTTGAATGTGTTTTTGTTCTTGCAGGGACAACAACCATTACACCTTTCGTTAACAGTAAGTCCTTCACATTCCAGTATGTTCTCACTGGGCTTAAAGGGGAGGTCCAAAAACTCTACTTTATTTACTGCTACTCTAATTTAATTTTATTCTCTAATTCATGTAAAGAAATTTGAATTATCCATGTAGTGAATTGTGCTATACAAATAAACATGCCTCGAGTTACCTGTGACAGCTTGGATGACCACTCAGGAGATATATATATGATGGTGTCATCTGAGGCCCTGTGCCAACAGAATCTGTTCACAGAAGCATGGATTCTGTGTGACAGAGAAGCTCTGGTGGGTCTGCAGGATTTATAGAACTGTAGCTACATACAGTGGAAGCAATTAAACATTTTCCCACTTTCCTTGATGGTTCCTTGGCTGGCCCCTACAATTCCTTTTTAAACATCAATCTTTGTACTAAAATATTCTTTCTGTCATGATTTGTGGACATTATGATCTGAAGGGAAGCATCATCTCTATAATTCGGTAAAGGGGGTCACTCTAGTGGGTGGAAGTTTGAGGGGAAATTGCTGGGAGTTGCAGGGGAGCCTGCTGCCATTCGGCTGGCATTTGATTAGGAAGGGCCATTTTGAATGGCTGTTAGTATGTAACTTTCATTTTATTTCATCACTGCTAACTGCTAGAGGCTGGTGTAGAAAGCAGTGAATGACCAATAATAACAATGTCACTAGGAATCCTGAGCACATGCCTCACTGAGAGAGCCTAGTAAAACCTCACAGAACAACCTCTCCCATGAGATCAAGGGTAGTTACTTGGACATTGTAGAATCTGGTGAATGTGCTTTGGGATGCCCATGATGCAGAAACACAAATGGCCTCCCCCCCCGATTCCTGCCCAGGAATAGAGCGGGAGTTCACAACTTTCAGCAGTCGGTGGCGCTCTGCTCTGTAGGCTTGGCGGACGACATTCACAATTGCAGTAGGAGAGACAAAACAAATAGGGCACTCCAGCTCATGAAAAGATGGTCTTACAAAAGGAATTGGCCGCAATGTATGTCTCCAGCACTAATAGAGGCAACAATGACTCAGAATTTCTTTTCAATCAGACAGAAGTATGGGGTTAATGAATCAGACAAACAAAAAAAAGAAACAAATAATCATGCAAAAATCAAACTGTTTAAAACTCTATAAATTGTTTACAGCTTCAACTTCAGATTCTGCTACTACAGCCATAACTTTTGGAAGTAAGTCCCTAGCTATAATAAAATGATGGTTTGCTAGACATTGCTGTAATAAAGATAGAATTGTTTATGAAAGTTGTTTAATACTGTAAAATTTAGTTTGAAAAGTTTTGTTTTCACCAACAGCTTCAACACAAGCTGCCACTAATGCTACAACAAATACAACAGCTTTGACAGGTAAGGATTTCTATTGCGATAACGCACTCAGATCCTCCCCGTTCCAATTACTGTCTGCTGCCGTTATATGAAAATCGATTTTATAGTGGACTTAGACTTAGACAATTTTTATTGTCATTTTGTACACAGAGTGTACACAAGCCGAAATTTACTTTAGGTCACAGCATGCCTGTTCTGTCTGATGGTGAATAATCTTGTTGAAGCCTTTGCACTTGATAGAATGGGATTGAAAAAACCCTTAAGAATGATTTGATGAAAACATCATGAGAATAGCAGATCCTTGCATTTCAGGGTTAGCATGGTTAGTGACCAGGAACAACTCGGCAGTGTTGAGGGTACACTGAATCAAAGCCACTAACCATCTCATAAGCTGGAGGTAACTAAGGCTTTGATGACTGACCCCAGTTGCTCCGTTGGGTTGATAGGATCATTGATTGACTGATTAAATTCTTGACTGAAACAAATTGGCCTAAGGGCAGCGGGAGAATTTAAAAGAAGTAGTTCACCTTGCGGAGGTTCTCATTGGTCTGTTTGTGACCAATGTCACTTCAGAAAGGCAGTCCCTGTTATCAGCGGTCTGCAGAGCAGACAAAAAACAACAACATGAAACACTAATGATAGAATGCAGAATGGAAAGTTCAATGCAAAGTTGCAAACTTTCTGACTTGGTCTCCATATTTAATGGGTTTTCTACATTTCTCATGTAAATATATAATTTTTTTCCCACAGTTTCAACTCCAGGTGTTACAACCCAAGCCTCAACAACTGTGACAAGTGAGTACCTAAAGAAAGGATCAGCTTCTCAGTGTTAAAGTGAAAACTTCACAAGATCTCTGTCAGTTGCAACACTTACTCTACTACAGGTTCAACCCAAGCTACCACTTACGCATCTGATACAATTACTTTTACAAGTAAGGTTTTCTACAAAATTTACTCTAAGAATGTAGTTAAGTCTAGGCTATAGCTTGAAGTATTTGCTGCGTTTGGGTTGACAACATGTTGACCATGCTATACTGAACACCATATATGTGTGTCTGAGTTGGTGATTTGGAATCTATTTAGACTTTAGTCATAAATGTGATTAAACTGTTTGTTTAAATTAGGGAGGATTCCCAAACCAGCCTGTTTAAGGCCAAACCTGCTGCCGGTCAAATTTTTGTTAATTTTCAATCCATAAAACATTGTTGCTGCCCTTGTGGGTACTTGTGGAACAGTAACATCAACTTGAGTCAACGTGATATTTTGCATAATAAAGGGAGATATGAGTATAACCTTCCAGTTTCAATACAGAAACAACAAAAGACAAATGTGTCTCTACCAGGGCAATCACCAAAAAGTTTGAATTTTGTTTAACAATTCAACTTGATAAAGCTAAGTGGTATCACATCTGGACAAATTGAAGGTTCCCCCTCCCAGGGGGTGTGTGCCTGTGGTATGAGTGTTGCATACCAAACTGGTCTCTCTTTGGCTTATTTTATAGGCTTAGTAGAGCTAAAATTGCTGTAAGCAATAAAAGCTGGATTGGACCTAGCTGATATAACCAAGACCATTGCTAGAACATACTCTAAGTAACTTTTTGGCCGATGAGGATTGGCAGGAGAAGAAACAGGGAAGTGTAGCAGGAAGGACTAAAAAACAGTGCCAGGAACAAATGCATAATGCATATGGGTTTTTGAATAGAATGACATACAGTATTGAGCTCCTAGGATTGCTGTCTGAATCTAGGCTTTTTGACCTCTGAAAACAGATTTTTTAAAAAGCTTTTATCAGCACATAGATCGACAATAATTTGATTTTTTTTTTATCAATCTGCCTTTTCTGTAAATAAATCATTTGTGTTAGACTCATAGTTTCAATCTAATTAAACGTGTGTCTCATGTATTATCGGATCATGGCCTACTCAAACTAAGGCCCTGACTGTATTTTAAACCCCAGCTAAAACCGGATTATTTTAGACCGGACTCAATCCTATTGACCAACAGATCTGAGCAACATAAACCATAAATACCCATCAGGTCCGCTGAACCTGCTAACCTAGTGTTTTCAGGACCTTAACAAAGTTTAAACCAATAATTGCATATATGAAACACCAGCAGACTATATTGCTGCTTGCTCTTTCCTCACATCTTCATTATCTCAAAACAAAAATAAATTTAAATCCAAAGTTTTTAAATCCCCTGAGTTTTTTATTTTATTTATTTAGACTGTTTTTTTCTGTTAAATGAAACTTATTTGTACACTACTTAACACTATATTAAAAAGTTAACTGTATTAATGCCATAAAACCCTTCCTACAATTGCTGAATATTTAAATGCGACCAAGAGTATTTCTTGCCAGTTCATATTTGCAAATGAGCATAAGGTCTTTGAGGTTGCCATGATCCTAATCCTTAACTCCCTTACAAAGATTTCCTGATAAAAATGTATTGTTATAACATACATAGAAAACATAATTCAACTAACTAACTTCACAAATGAAAATAGTATTTTTTGGGTCTCGGATATTTGATTATTATACAGTATCAGTAAAAATATAGAAAATGTTTCTTGATGTTTTTCACCTTATGTAATTTATGCAATATACATTAATTTAAACCTTTATCAGATCATTCTGTAGCTTCTTACTGTACAGTGTTTTTGTTATTTAAAATTTCTGAATATTTGGCCTGATTTGAAAAAAGAACAAAGAAACTGATAATTAACAACTATTATAAATTTGATATAATTTCTCAGATTCAACAACTGAGGCCACAACTTGGTTTAACACAACAGCACCTACAACCCTAGTAACAGGTAAGCCCTCCAAGTGACCTCTGTTCTGTTTTTCATTAAGAGTTGGCTCCTGATGTTTCTCTATAGTGATTAGTTAGCTGTATTCAATTTGCAGCCTAAAACCAAAAGCTACTCACTAAGGTCTAAAGTAACAAAGCCAGAAAATACTTTTAAAGTGTGACTTTCTGCTTATTTTTCAGTCCTTCTTATCTAAAGATTACTGTACAAATTAATTCACAGCTAAAATCAACTTAGATGTACCTGAATTGGACAAAAAACAAGGGTTATCTATAATTTTGTCAAGGTTGTTAATATCTAGCATAAATAAACATTATTTTTCACAATGGGGAAACA
Source organism: Cyprinodon variegatus (assembly GCF_000732505.1). Taxonomy (NCBI): domain Eukaryota; kingdom Metazoa; phylum Chordata; class Actinopteri; order Cyprinodontiformes; family Cyprinodontidae; genus Cyprinodon; species Cyprinodon variegatus. Next base: position 397,639 of record NW_015151020.1, on the reverse strand, counting down.
TTGCCAGTATATCTTTTTAGCAACTATAGCAACAACAACTGTAACTTCTAATCAGTTGATATCTA
>NW_015151020.1:387328-395220 GCF_000732505.1 Cyprinodon variegatus | reverse complement strand
TTTTCCACAATAGGGAAACATTGCCAGTATATCTTTTTAGCAACTATAGCAACAACAACTGTAACTTCTAATCAGTTGATATCTATGGTTCAGACAGTCAGCTCTAATGCTTTCCTCTCTTTCAGATTCATTGCCTGTTTTTACTAATGCAACAACTGCTACACCACAACCCATGACGTCCTCAGTGACAAGTAAGGGCCTTTTATGTTAGTGTGCCTCTTTATTCTCTGGTTATTAGTCTGCTTCATCTAAGTAACCATTTCTAAGGAGATGCTCGTTTCAAGATGAACTTGCTTTGCCAAAATTCACTTTAAGCTGCCACCATATGGTGCTTTTCAGGATTTCATATCACCAGCCCTGTTAATCTAGTATTATTTTTATTTTATACTAAACTTAGAACTTGTTTTCACTACATTTGTAAGATTTTAAATTAGGCAGTTTTTACCCCCAAAAAAGCCAAATAACGCTGATTGTCAGATTGAAATGTGAATTTATGTTCTCTCACAATAGATACAGCATTCTGATTGCACTTGGTTTATTTTAAATACATTTACTAAAATTTAATTTTCGTAACAGAACGAACTGTTAGAATGTCCCATGCACTTAATTTGATGATTGTGATTCTTTTGAATATAATCTAGTTTTACACCCCTATCCTTAAAGCAACTACAACAGTCCAAAATACCACCAGTGTACCAAATTCAACTATTACACATTTAACACAGACTACAGCAATCACTAGTCATCCAACAACTAACACCACTAGAAGTACTCCCATGAAAAACAATACAGCTGGCCTTTTTGACAGTCAACAGCCAACTTTTACCTCTACCTCAACTAATTCCACAACTCCTTTAAAAGCTACAACTACAGAGAAATCTACACCTGCACCTTCTACCAGTGCCTCAACAACTTCAATCAGTGCCTCGACAGCTACAACTATGACCAGTGTCTCGACAACTACAACTACAGCCAGTCCCCAGACAACTCCGACTACAACCAGTGCCCCATCTACCAAGACCACCACAACTACTACCAATGCACCCAAACCTTCTACCTCCTCAACTAAAGGCACTACAGCTTTGGCTTCTACCACAATAACTTCTGAAATACCTGTTGAAGGTAATGATCCACTGAAAAATTCCCCTTGAACCCATCAGAAATTAGATCCGGGGTTCTATGTCCTGGTTCTCGGGGGCCACTGCTCTGCATCTTTTAGATATCTCTGTTTCAGCACACCTAAGTCGAATGATTGAATTGCTGAATTAAAGTGCTGTAGAAGACACTCAATTATTTATAAGTTAGAGATGTTTGGCAGCAAGGGGAAACAAGATAGTGATACTTGAAGACCAGGATCGAGAACCACTCATTAGATTATCTGTCATTTGGCCAGGGGTTTGAATAGAATTTTCGCATTTAAATTTAACATATTGTTTTTAGTAATCAGAAGGACGAGTGCATGAGCTTGTTTAAAGGAAGGGGTACTTGATTGTGTCAGACATTGCAATATGAGGATTTTGCTGGGCTTTCCTGTCTGTTGGTATGAGTTGATTGAAATAACTCTATAAAGGGGTTTTATATCCTTAGCTGTGAATCAAACCTTTAAAATTAAAGTAGTGTTGCACCGATACCAGTATCGGGCAGGGCCCCGATCCAGTACTAAAATGCTGGTATCGGTTTCGGTGAGTACCAACAAACAGGGCACTCACACCATTCCAGGCAGGCAATAAAAAGTTCTACTGGATTCACTTTGTATTAGTCTTTTTCGTGCTTCACAAAGGTAGGCAGCAGCTTGACAAGACCATGATGGCAATTATTTTACATCCAAGTAGTATGTTGTTCTTTATATACACACATACATCAATTTCAAACAGATGGTATTGGTATGGTATCGGCCAATACTGCACAGCCAGGTGTCGAGCATCGATATTAGGGCAAAAAAAAATGACATCGGCGCAACATTTAAATAAACTGATGTGAATTTAATTGAATTCAATGCAATTGTCTGACAACCATAATTTAATTAGTCAGACATCTGATTTGACAGACAGAATAGAATTTTGTGTATATCTGACAATAAATGTAATACTAATTACAAGTTACTGCATTTAAGTATAGAATTGTTTAAAGCATAGGTTAATTGAAGATAACAGCATTAGAGGTACTAAGGCATGGTTTTTGAAGAAAATCTTTTTGATTTTGTTTCATCATCTTTTTAGTTATAATATTATATATAATATATAATAATATTCTGCTGCATTTCAGGCTGAATGACCAAAAACTGCCAATTATTGTTTACAGTCAAATATTGTCATATGAGTTTTTCACAGTTAAAGATTTTGTGCACCGTGTGGCTGTACTGATAAGTCACAATAAACAAAAACAACCTGTTTGTTTTCATTTTTATTTTTAAAATGACCCTACTTAAAACAACAGATGTCATCTATAGAATATATATATATATTTTTATTAGGCTGTGTGATATTTGTTGAAAGTGAATGCTGTTTATTGGTATATGTGTTTAATTTGCATGCTCTGTCTCAGAGACCAGAAAAATAAACTTTTTATTTTGAATAAACAGCAACTGACATACCAATGTCAGTCGAGCTAGACCTGGAATTCATTGATAAGTACAACGATAAAACCAGTCAGGAATTCCGAGACCTTTCATCAAGAATTGCTGAAGCGGTGAGTAGCTTTCATTTCTCTACAAGTTTTGAATATGTTTTGATCTAGAAAACATTCAACAAGGCAAAGCAAATGTATTTGTATTGTAAATTTCAATTAAAGGGCAAATCAAAAGGCAAAGAATGAAGAGAACAAAAACATAACACAGAGAGAAGTACATTGCAGTGGAATAATAGAGACAGATAAAGCTGAGATGGATAGCAAACCTATCCATATAATATTATAGTTAAAAGTTAAAATCATTAAAAGACCAAAAAATAAATAAATAAATACATTTTAACCTTATTAAAGCTTGTTAAGCTTTTAACCCTAAGAAAAAGCTTAGGGTTACAGAATTAAAAGCTGCCTCTCTGTGTTTAGAGCCAGTTTTGGGAATGTGGAATAGACTTGACCCTGAAGACCTGAGAGGTCTGGGTAATTGATACACAGACAAGTCTAATTTAACATATTTTAAAGATAATGTATTTTGGTGCAAGACATTCAGTAATTTAAAGCTTAAAATAAGTATTCTAAAGTCTATTCTGTCAGATCCATGGAACCAGTGGAAGGACTTTCTTAGGTAAAGTGAGGACGAGAACAGTAGCATTCTGGATCAACTGCAGCTCTCTGTTCCACTTCTAAGTTGCACTAATCAATTTGACGAAATAGATATTTGGATTAGTTTTTTTTAAATCTGCTAAAACAAAAGTCCTTCAGGTAGTAAAAGGCAGACTCCAGAACTGTCTGTATGAACTTGTGGGTTCAGATTTCAGTCCTGATCAATGGATCCTATCTGAAATAACTGAAGCTATATCCAAGTTTTTATCATTTCTCCAATAGTCCAGAAGTTAGGACTTTTGTTTTGTTTATTCAGATGTAGAAAATTTTGGCATGACAATGCACTGCTTTCTTCTATGCATTTACAAAGCACATTAAAGTTATTATAGTTACCAGATTACATTGTCATATTGTAATGTGTGTCATGTAAATCCCTTAATTTAAATCCTTTAATTGTTCCACAATGGGAAATTGCCTCTCTGCATTTTACCCATCACCTTGGGGAGCAGTGGGCTGCCATTGTGTGTCACGCGGGCAGCCCACTGCTTGGTTTTGGGTTTTGCTCAGGAAACCAGCGTGGGGATCGAACATGATACTTGCAAACTTCTCAGAGCACAAGCACACTGCTTCTGGTGAACTTTACAGTTCACCAGATCATCCAGTCAAATTGATTAAAGTTTTCTATCTAAGGAAAACCAGTCAATTGCATCAACTTATTGACTCGCAGGCAATCCCTCTTACTAAGCATGCTTGTAGCGATAGTGGAGAGGAAAAACTTTTGACAGGAAGAAAGCTCCAGCAGAACCAGACTCAGTGTGAGCGCCCATCTGCCGAGGCCGACTGGGTTCAAGGAGACAGAAGCAGAGATACAAAAGGCGGCCCCGTCTAGGAAATACAAAACCAGACAGACAAGCTCAGAGCCAGCTCCAGTGTTAGAGGATGGAGAGAGCACATCCAAACCGGTCACAGTCAGAGAAACAGGACTGCACTGAAAAACAGGCCGATCTCAAACATCTATAAACATAGGTGTTGATGGCAGCAGGGCAGCTGATATTACAAGGCAAAGCTACTATGAGAAAAAGCAGAGAGAGCAGAACGTTAGAGATTGAAATAACAGATTCTGCAGAGTGGGAGAATAGAGATAGAATGAAACAGAGTGAGGAAAAAGGTGTCCCTTTGTCCTCCAGCACTCTCTTTACTCATCTTCATAGTTAAAGTAACTTATCTTGTTTTTTCCACCCAGCTTGGGGAGCCGTATACACGTCTGACTGGATACATTGGTGTTTCTGTGACAGATCTTAGGTATGTTTTTTCTTTAATAAATAAAAATCAAGATTCTGGACTCAACAATTATAATGCTGTTGTTGATTTGTGTGTGTGTCCCAAAGGCCAGGCAGTGTTATTGCAGATTTTACTGTGAAGATGTCTGGACCAGTTGATCTGACTGAAATCACTGAGGCCAATTCAAGGCTTGATAAAGCATTGGGGCCAATTGCTCGTGTTCTTGCTACACCGACTGCAGAGTACAACAGTAAGTTAAACATACTAAATTTTTTTTTTACATTAATGTATTTTAAGCTGACCTAATTTTCTCTTTAAGGTCCGAACCAACTTAAATCAAGTGTAAAGGATTATATTTTTACTGGGAAAACCATAACCCTGACTTGTGACCCTAGCAACGTCAATATGGGAAAAGTGAAAACTACTGAATGGAAATTTAATGGGTTTGAAATTAGATCAGAGAGACATAAAATATCTTCTTCTGAAAATCAGTCCAACCTGGTAGTGGAAAAAGTAATATCAGGTGATGCTGGTAAGTAAAAAACTATTTTATTTAAATAAAAATGAAAAAAACAAAAACAAAATGTGTTTAACCTGTTAAATATGAGTTGCCCCCATTGGACATACAGTACTGCCACAATAAGGCTACGAGTAGTTTCATCTATTCGTTGTTATGGCTACTGCGCGCCATTACAACAGTTTTATTTGGTAGGCTTAAACCTCCCAAGAGTTAAAAAAACTGTAGATGATTTAATTTATGTTTTTTTTTTTGTGAATTTGTAGTGACCATTAATGGTTGAAATATCGCTGCCTTGACCCAAGTTGACATCTCTGTAATCTTGATGGATGACTTTATGCTTCAACAGAAAAAAATATATATTTTAAGAGAATATTTGAAAATGTTTAGTCAAAGCTTTCTTTTGTTTTCTTGCATATTTGGTTATTCAAAAAACTTGGGTAACATTTATCAGAAGAAAAGAGAACTGCAGAAGTCCAGATGTAGGGAAATTGGTACAATAAAGTATGCTGGTAAAGATTCTCGGTCATCCAGGTCATAGTCATTCCAAAACAGTTAAAAAACAATCCACTGGACCTGGTTTCCAAGTTTGAAGATGATTCGCTTTCCATCCAGGAAGCTTTTTTGTTTCAAAATGTCAGAATTAGTGTTGAGTTCGAAGCTATATACAGTAGCCCAAAAACTGGTTTTGGCTTAGAAACGTGCAAATTGGACTCCTCTGGACAGGACTCTGCTATCCACTTGCACCTTAAGGACAAGGGACACTCAGTTGAGAACTAGAATGTTTACATTTGGACAAAAAAGACAGGTGGTTTGAAAGTGTTGTGAAGGAAGCCATTTATGTTACTAGAGAAAATCCAACCTTAAACAGAGGGGGTTGTCTCAGGTTTCAGCTTTCAGAAACCTACAATGCAGGGATAAAGTTGATTCCTTCCTGCTATCATTTCAACCCCCCACCCCATGCAGGGGACAAAAAGTCTCACCGTACTGGGCAACCAAGCCAACAATTGCCCCTAGCAATCCCCCCTTTCATAGGCATAGCCCAGTATTGGGTATTGCAGTGTGACAAAGAACCCAAAACGACTTGCCACTCCTAAGGATTAGACCTGTTCTTCTTGTTCAATTTGCATATTTTCTAAGCCAAACGTTTTTGGGCTAGTATATAAAGCTTCAAATTCAACGCTAATTCTGCTATTTTTTATTGTAAAAGTTTCCTGGATGAGAAGCGAAAAGTTTTCAAACTTGGAAGCCAAGTCCAGTGGATTGTTTTTTTACCTTTTTGGAATGAGTAGAACAAAGTAGGACTACGGAAACAAACACAAAAAACACCAAAGGTAGTATATAATTTCAATGACAGGGAAGCTTGTATAATGTCAGCAATGTGGACATTATAGATTTTTTGAAACTCATGCCAGCCAAACAAGCATGCTCATTCTGAGCTAGCATTCACCCAGCCAGAGCTACATATGTACACACATTCAAACACAGATATTCAGGTCTGCAGGTAGCTTCGGGTTGAGTTCTATGCCCAAAAGCACTTCAACATGTACCAGGGAAAGAAGATGTAACTTTTTAACTGAATGATACTGTAACTATTTCCAAAAAAGTATAAAACAAAAGTTAAAAAAAAACAATCTACTGGACTTTGTTTCCAAGTTTAAAGACGTTTCACTTCCAATCGAGGAACCTTTTTTTAATTCAAATGTCAAAAATAGCATTGGGCTTGAGGCTCATATACAGTAGCCCTACAAAGCCTTTAGAAAACATGCATAACTTTTTTGGTAATGATTATGAATTGCATGACTGAGAATCTTCACCAGATACTATAACTATTCCCCTCTGTGCCACAGCTGACAGTGTAAATGATCAGCATCCACATGATCAATTATTCACCTTTATTTTGTAAAATAATTAATCATACAATGTTTGTAATTGCAGGGCTTTATGAATGCATACTACGGGGGGAAGGTTTTAGTTTTATCCAAAAGAGAACTGTGAAAAATAGTGAGATCAGACAAGCCCCTAATGTGCGAATCTCACAAACAAGGTGGGTTAAATGTGAGGAGAATAAAAACGAAAAAGTTACTTGCTGTGTGCAGTCTCCTTATAAGGTGAAATGGTACGAGGGTTCTACAGAATTAAGTTCAGGTAAGCATCAATGAATGACAAATATGTTTAATATTTACCGTATGCTTAGCAATTCAATAGCTCTTTACTACAGTATGTACGTTGTAAAAATCTGTTTCAATTCAATTCAATTTCCAGTTCCTGAAAAAGACTGCATCATACATGAATTTAACATGCAAGGCTGCAGTGACCCAACAAGAGAATTTACCTGTCAAGTTACTGAAGATGCGACATATAAAGCAACAACAAAAGTGAACATATTCACAGATCGTAAGAGCAACCTATGAAACACAGTCTTTTTTTCCATTTTACTTTTCCTCTGACTGATTATATATTTTGCAAACCTTTAAGCTGTTGTATGTGAAGATGAGGAGTACGGGACTGGAAGAGCGGGTGACAAAGCGAGCGCTATGTGTGCTGATGGTCTGGAGGGTAAAAAGATTGCAGAGTGTCAGGAAAATGGAGCATGGAAACTGATAATGGACTCCTGTATTGTTACAAAGATCAATGAGCTGCTGATTGATTCTGCAGTAAGTAGCTTTTTACCTTAGTACAGAAGTTTGATGACTCTTTTGGAGATGTGGAAACCCTGTAAAGGCTTTTCTGAATTACAGATGGTTTAATTGACAGATGCAGTAAGCCATATTTTAACACCACCATGTAGCTTTCTGCTGTATTCTTATTGTATTCTTGCACTAATATGCTAGAAGAACAAGAAATTAAAAAAACATTTTCCCCCCCC
>NW_015151020.1:357123-386982 GCF_000732505.1 Cyprinodon variegatus | reverse complement strand
AACGTGCTTTTAATCATTGCAACACAAACAGCTGCAAAAGTTTATTTTTAACCATAGTGTAGAATAATCTGTCTCAGTCTAGCGTCTCATCCACATTCTTTAGTTTCTTATTACCAGTACCAGTTCAGCCATAACAAGGTTTAAGAAAACTTGAAGGTATAACTGAAAACAAAAAACACAGAAACAGGAGAAAAAACTATTTCAGAAGCAGAAGGGTTTTCAAAAGTGTTACATATGAATTAATGTCTTAAGGTGCCCCACCTTGAATGAAATATAAAATGATGAAAAAAATAACCCAAAAACTGCACAAAATTCAACTCACTAACACTTAACAGTTTCCACCGAACATCCCCCTTTGTTATTTTTATTACTGAATGTGCTAGATAAATAAACTTGTCTCATTTTGGAAGAGAAAGCACTTCCATTTTGACCTACAGAAAAATATCACTGCATACTTTCCATCCCAAGTTCTTCTGGACTTGACTTGTGGTACATTGTTTCAGCAATGCCTTCCATAAATACAAATCCTTTTTCTAAAATTACAAACATCTCTTTGACGGTTTTAGAAAATCATACTCTTTACCACTGTTAGGCTTTTTGAAGTCATTGTTTGCATGCAGAGAAAAACCAAGGTTTTAAATGCATTAGGATAGAGAGAGCACATACATAGCACCAACAAGTGGAGCCTGAAGGTAAAACAAAGCCAGAGATGATCAAGCCAGCCATGGCAATCCAACACAATGTGCCGATTAAACTTTGGTTTTGGGACTAAATGTATGCTTTCTTCAGCTGCATGCAACAAAATGAAATCTTAGTTTAAATAAAGTGCCAACAAATGTAATGTTTAGCACTTGTTGGAAACAAATTGCATCTTTGGTTCAATGCTGGAATCATCAAACATGTTGCAACAGTTAAGGCCTGAACACGCTGGACATGGTTTTGTGTCCAATTCGACAGAAACCCTTTTTGTTAAATGATGTCTGGAATGGGGCATAGCTCCGACTATGATAGACCCCTGTTCTACTTTTATCCGACCCATGCAACAATTTGGCAGCAATCGTATTAGTCTTACACGAAAAGTGACACAGTGGCAAAGTAAAACACATCTGCTTTGAGAAAAAAAAAAAATCTCAGAATCCAATTTCTTTGGCTTAATATGATAATTTGACCAAGTTAAATGCTGTACATTGTTTCAGCTTGTGGGTATTGTTTCAGTTGGTCTCAATTGGTTTATATATTTGGGCTAGATACAAATTTTTATACAAAGATTTAAGGGATCCTATCGTTCATTCTAAGTATAATTGTGTTTGAAATACTGCTTATCACCCCCACCTCCCTCTTTGTGTTCCTTATTGTCATCTTTGTGTCTGTTTTACTACCCATTAAGGATCTGAAGGAAGAAGAGATTCAGGTGTTTTCAGCAAATCTAAGTAAGGCTGTCCAGAAAGAGGAGGAGCAAATTTCCCAGTCCTCAGCAACAATATCGGCAATTGTTGATATATTAAATACAATTGCAAGGGTTTCACAACAGGTCAATGAAGATGTGATGCAAGTATGTAAACTGCTCCATTCTATTTTTCAAGTTCTTGAAAAAGTTCTTTAGAACAGGCGCAGGTAGGTTTGCTAATAATTTATCATATTCTCTTTCTGTTTCTTATCTATAGAATGTGTTGAATACTGTTGATGTCATCGTTGGAGATGATGCAAAGGAGTCCTGGGACTTCCTGAATACAAATCAAACTCAAAATTCAAGCTCAGAACTTCTAAGTTCCCTGGAGACAATTTCTGACAAATTAACTGGAAAATTTGCTTTGAGTACTCAGAGGATCCAGCTGGACAGAACCCAGTTCAGCGGCTCTTTCAATGAACAATTGACCTCCAATGTCACTATAGAACTCCCAGAGACAGGCCTCAATAATATCTCTATTACCACCATTGTATTCTCCTCCCTTCATAATGTTATGCCAGCACGGAATTCTTCGTTTGACTTTACCATTTCTAACAACATAACCAATGAAACTACACCAGACAATGCCATCAATGGTGCTGTGCTGCTGGTAAAAGTCGATGAAACAATTCGTAATGTCAATCTGAGTTTCCAAAAACGTAATCCAATCCTGCAACTGAACCCACAGTGTGTCTTTTGGAATTTTAGCCTATTTGATCGACTTGGTGCATGGGATGATCAGGGCTGCAAGTTTGTTTCTGACATAAACGACACTGTAACCTGCACCTGCAACCACCTCACATCTTTCTCAATTCTGATGTCAACGGATGTTCCTGAATCAATCAGAAAATTCTTGAAAATAATTACATATATTGGAGTTGGGATATCAATGGTCAGCCTGCTGATTTGTCTCGTTATTGAAGGAATTGTTTGGAGAGCCCTAACCAAAAATAGCACTGCTTTTATGCGCCATGTTGCCATTGTCAACACAGCACTGTCCCTGCTGATTGCTGACATCTGCTTTATCATTGGAGCCGCTATTGTAAAGAACCCTAAAGAAAACCCAGATGAGGACTACACAGTACCCCTTGGACCTTGTAGTGCAGCAACCTTTTTCATGCACTTTTTCTATCTTGCCATGTTCTTTTGGATGTTTGTTTCAAGCCTTCTGCTCCTATACCGGACAGTCATGGTCTTCTCTGAAATGTCCAAATGGACCATGTTTGCCATTGGATTGACTGTGGGATATGTTTGCCCTCTGATTATAGCTGTTACTACTGTTGCCGCCACAGCACCTGGGGAAGGATACATCAGGGAAGATCTAGCTTGCTGGCTAAACTGGACTAAAACTAAGGCCCTCCTGGCCATGGTCATCCCTGCCTTGATCATAGTGGTGTTTAATATTTTGGTCATTATATTGGTTTTGTACAAAATGGTTAGACGGAGGAGTATTGGAAACACATCCCAGGCAGGTGAGAAAAATGCATTGGTAGTCATTCTAAGATGTGTGGCCATACTCAGTCCTTTGTTTGGACTCACCTGGTCTTTGGGAATTGGAACCATGGTGGAGCCAACAAATGCGGGGATTCATGTTGCCTTTGCTTTCTTCAACTCTTTGCAGGTATTTGCAGGAGATATATTTTTTTTCAGCATTTAAATTAGGATTTTATCTCCTGTGCTCTTTTACTAAAATAATGTTTAACCTTCTTCAGGGTTTCTTCATTTTAGTGTTTGGGACGTTATTCGATTCCAAGGTATGTTGACTTTATTTTCAATATTAGTATTAAGTATACCGTCACTCACCAGTCTTTAAGAAAATATAGACATGAGAACCTCCCTTTTGATTTACTCTACCATGAACAGTGGATGTGACTACAGATAAACCATGCCTGTGTGCAACGACTTTATACGAACCATAAACTTCCTCCATCCACTGTGAAATGTAGCCCATAATGAACTAACCATAGGCAACTAAAATAGCTGCAGTGGCAGATGTAGTGAAGCTTAGTGTGATCAGAGGCATTTGGTGAGTCATTTTTGCCTTATTAGCGAACAATAAGGCAAGATGACAGGCAAAACAATGTACTAAAGAGTTATGGGTCAGGCCATTCAAGCTGTATCAAAGCAAAATTCAGCATTAAATTCCAAATTGTTTGCAGTCACATAAAGACTAAAGAGGAGCGCTTATTCACTTAGCTGTTAAGTTTTTTCTTTAATTGCAATATAATAATTGGACAACTCCAAGCTTTTTAAACATTCTACAGTCTTACGCCATAGTTACCTTTAAAATACATGTGAATTATTCTTGAATTTATGGAGATTAGTTTACTGTCTTAATAAAGCTTTGAAATTGGGCTATTCTAGTTGCCTGATCTTGTCTTGTGATTCATCCCAAATGAATTCTGATGTATGTTGTTTTTCCCATTTAAATAGAGAAATGTCCAAGTTTCAACCATAATACCTTTAAATTACTTTAGTGTGAGAAATGTGTACATATTTCTCCCTCAGTGTTACCTTATCTGCCTTGTGCAATTAACCAAGGCCACTGGCACCACAGAGATTATCCAGCATGATGCTATCACCAGAGTACTTGGCAGCTGGTATATAGTTTTAAGTTTAGGAGTCTAAAGCATTCTACAGAAGGTGCTAGTTTAAGTCAAGTTAGAAAGTGTTGTATCTTAGTAGACACTGTACTGTATAGCAGCCTGTGCTATGTAGAGTGTATCTACTGCGTGTCTAACCAGTTTGTTTGAATTAGAGGCTGACACTTTGACCTTTCTTGCCAAAGCAGTGATACTTTGGATAACTTGAATGTTTTATACTTTTATACTGTTGTTAAAAATTATAGTTTTGAATTCTGCAATAATGTAGATATGGCACTAACAAATGTCTGATACTACTAATCTCACTCTAAGTTTTTTGTTGAGTTCTTTGCATTTTCTTATTGTTCTTTAATCTCCTGAATTCTGACAAGCTTTTTAATAACGATAAAGGAATAATTTTTCCACTGCAGCCAATGATGATTACTTACCCAAGTGTTGTAAACTGTGACTTTTTCCACTTCGATGAAATATATTCAGCACCGCTAGATATAAGATTCAGATCAATGTATTTATGTATTTTAGGTTCGATGTATAATTTTGATCATTAGTATATTGCAAAAGTCCGAACTTTTGTTAAAACACTTAAACTCTCCCTTTAAACTTGTAATGAAGTTTCAGACAGATGTTTCATTGTACAAGCTTTTCAGACTAAAATAAATTATAACGTTATTACGATGAAATGATAAGATCCCCAAATAAATAACACATCTATACACCTTTTACTTCTATGGGAGGCTTCTGACAAAATCTAAAAAGAATAAGACAGACATAATATTTATCAACTGATACCGATTTTCAGATAAATTGTTAATCATTTTTTCACATGATGGTTTTTGAGGTCCCAGATTCAAACTAAAGATAATGAACCATGTAACTCACATTTCTACATTATGAAAATACTTTGACAAGTACATATATTTAAATGAGTTCAGTTTAAATAAAGACCAGAATTAATTTCCTTTAGGTTTGACAAATTGTTATCAGGGTTTTTAAACTTTAAACTTCCTTAAAATGTTATTCCCTTTGCAGGTCCGTTCTTTTGTTTCACAAAGAGTATCGGCTTTAAGCTCCACATCTAGCAGAACAAGGGTAGGTTCTACATTTGAGTTATTCGGCTTGATCACCCTTATCATTTTGATTGCCAAAAATCTTAAAAAGGCTGTGATAGACCTGAACTTCATAGTGCAAACTATTTCTATCAATTTATTTTAAACCTGCTTTCTTTAATAGAGCACAAGTGCGGGGAATTCCTCGAGCAGCGGACTAAAAATCTTTAACCGAATTTGGAGGAGAAGGAGTAAGCTGTTTAAAGATCAGTACATTAAGAAATTGTTCATATGACTTATAACTTAAATTGCTATCCTAATTGACACTTTGTTTCTTTTCAGATGTGTACCGTGTCACACGGGTGCAAAACTCAAGCAGCAACGCTGAATCTTCAGAGTCATACTCCAGCATCTAAATCAGTTCAACTCAAATCTGCATTTCTGCAGACAGAATTTAGATTTAAAGGTAGATTATATATACCATGTCTTAAAGCTGAAGTTTTGTGTAAGGAAAAGGAAATTGAATTGTAAATTAAAATTTGCTGGTAATTACTTGTTTTAACTGCATGACACGAGGCTGCTGTTTCCTATCATCATTGTGAAGTCTACAGGTAGACAGTTGGTTTGTATGGGGAAAAAAGAAGGGAAAAAAAACATCAAGTTTATCTTCCCCAAAACTTTGTCAATCACAGAAAGATCGTAAAAGTAATTTTATAAATGTGAGAGAGAAAAAAATGTATTACTATTTGAGAAAGAATAAACCTACAGTGTGATTCTATTCTTGGCTCTAGTGCTTGTTTTCTTTTATTTTAGTTTGGAAATCCGCCAGACACTATAGCTAGATTTTTTTGAGGGTCACTTTTGGTTTTTCACTGAAAAACTTGCTATTAACCTTTTATAGGCTTCTTAATGAAATATTTTTGAAAAATCAACATTTCAAGCCAATAGTATTATTGGAGTCCTAGACAAGACCTTATTACTTTTGTAGTATTCAAATTATGTATATTTTAAAAGCAAAAGACTATATCATGAAATGGCCACTTGCCCTGATAAATTAAGAAAAATAACAAAAGTGCTTTGATGAGAAATGAATGAAAAACACTCCCAGAGTGAAAGAAACAGCATAACCTTAGAGTATTAATGCTTGTACAGGCACTTACTTTTCTAAAAACTTTTTATTATTGTACAGATGTGTTCAGATGCAGACCTGAGGCCCATACCACAGAGCAAACTCAACGTAGCAGGATTAATTCTAGTCCATCCAGTTTTAACAATCCACAAAAATGGAAATCGGGATCAGTGGTACCACCCAGCTGGTTATCACCTCTCCCTATCCAGTTTTTAACTGAATAGGTGAACACGCACATCGAAAGGGACAGGTTAGATTTTTAATTGGCCTACATACATATATATATTAAATGTGAACCGCCAGGTAGAAAAAAAATTCAGACTTTGTTAATAAAAGATACTGATGTGTAGCATATTTATGCATTTAGCAATCATCTGTCACATCATTAGTACTGTGGTGAGGTTGCATCCTCGAACGACCCGGGCTATCTGGACTGGGTATCCCGATTTGTAAAAGTAAGAAGACAGGAAGAGTTTTGGCTGGTGATTAAACAGGTCCAGCCTTCCCGGGTTTTCATTGCCCGTATGCTCTGTTGCGTAGCAGCCGTGAAAGTTGATACAAAAAGCAGGAAAAGAATGGATACCTAACCACTTACTGCTATTCTGGGTCGCAATAACATTTTTGAGGAGCTTCAACAGCAGTACCGTATCAGATTTATAGTCCCCACACTGCAGGTATAATAGGACCTGTCATTTAATCTCAGCCAAACAGATTTATAGAGGGATGGATGAAACATTTCAATAAACCAAACATTACCTGCAACAAATCTGACTCAATAACCATTAAAACCAACTATTTTCATTAATTTCAGATGGAACTATTCATATAGGCTACTTGTATTATATTAAACTGTACTTCCAATATTCACAACTGTCCTGCGACAAGTAGCTTCTTCCTTTGAGCAAAGAGCAGTAGGCATGCTTGGACTCGCAATTAATCCTGGGATACCCAAGGCTATGAAGGATACACTGGACCCATCCTTCAAAACTGGCAAAAAGAAGGCTGAATTTGTCGGCCGCATAACGAGGAGTCTTCCAATCCGAACAGGCCTCGGCATAGCTCTATGACGTAATTGACCAATGAAACTGGCCTTCGGAGGATGGAGCTTCTGGATTCGAACTCAGCATGTTTTTTTCCTCTACGTATTTTTGCAAGATGAGTTTTTGATCCTCATATTAGAAATAAAGTGCTATCCCTTCTGCTCTAATTATTGTGATTGGTCTTCTACCTTGAACCCTCCCCTTTATACGTGCACGTTCATAGATTCATGATTAATTAAAGCTGGATTGAATCAATGAGTTGATCACCAGCTTTGTGTTAGAGCTGATGCTGTTTACAATTCTTATGGATTCAATAAACCGGATAGTCTTGAATTATCCTGCTATGTCGAGCTTGCTTCATGGTATGGGCCTCTTCTTAAAGACCCCTCCCTTTGACCTTTTTGTTTGTTCATTTTTAACTAAACCACGATTGCTTTAATAACAATAACAATTTGTTTATTTATTGTTAAAAATTTAATTTTATTTATTTGTCTTTCCATTAAAAGAGGATTTCTTTTTGAGAACTAACAGTTACTTTTACATAAATCTATCATGTCCAATTTCTGTTCAGAATTAAATGTTTTGATTGAATGAAAATGACTTGAAATAAAAATAAAGTGAAGTTGTTAGACAGACCAAAACAGCAGAGAAAAAAAAAAACAAAGTTTGATATTTGATACCTGTCAGTTACAGTTTGAAACATCAAGGTGAGAATGTCTGTTTCCTCTGTACAACTCCAACCAATTAACTCGCCCACAAGGAGCAATACTTAGTTAAAAGGGTATATTCAAAGTTAGATTATTAAATCATTATCCCATCAGGGTCAAAGAGGGGCTGTTGTCTAGCTCTGGCAGTCTATGGGTGGGAGGCAGGGTAAACCCTGGACAGTTCACTTGTCTGTCGCAGGCCAACATAGAGACATAGAAAGAAATACAAGGGCACACACACTTACACCTTAGATCACTTTAGAGAAGCCAATTAACATAACGGTCATGTTTTTGGACTGTGGGAGAAAGCCAGAGTGACCGGAAAAAACCCACGCATGCAGAGGGAGAACAATCAAACTCCATGCAGTAAGGCCCCGGGCAAGGAATCAAACTCTGAACCTTCTTGCTGCAAAGTAACAGTGCTACAAACTTTGCCCTGTGCAGTCCTTAAACTTGTATCAAAACATGAAAAGACAAACAAACAAAAAACTAGAACTCATTAAAACTTGTCTTGTATTAATTTAAAACTGGACAACATTTAAACATTTGTCTAAGCCAGTGGTCATCAACATGATGCTCATGGGAACCAGGGTGCACCCTATGATCACACGAGGTGTTGTGAGCATCTTATAAAAATAGCACAACTCATCAGCCTGAATCTTTTACTTGTTTTTGTTGCTCTTCCTTTTCAACCACACTTGCATTTAAAGAGATATTAAAATTACACTATCTAAAAAAAAACATTCTTCCATATCATGGGTTAGTAATGGTGGCCCTTCGCATGACTAAGTAACTATGAAGTAGCTCTCAGTTTTAAAAAAGTTGTTAGACCCCTGGTTTAAGGTACTTAAAGTACAAATGTGTTTAAGTGTTTTTATTATGTTAAGTCTTATAAAGGAGGAAGTGTTAACGCAGAATGATGCGGAAAGGTGATTCAGCTCAGTTCACTTTTTTGCTGATTTTTGGGCAGTGAGTCAAGTACACAATGTGCCAGGTCAAATGACAATGTTTAGAGACATATTAATCCAGACTGTGTGGGAAGCAAAAGCTTAATGATCGAAGTGAATGTGATAGGTGCAGTCTTGAGATAAAGTTATTAAGATCGGGGCTACAAGAGATATTGTTGATATTGTGGTGGTGGATGAGGGTTAGATCACAATTGATCAAATTCCAAAAACATAAGCAGGTAGCAAGAAAACTTCCTGATAGGCAACAATTAACCTGCCAGTAAGTCAGAGGAAGGGCTTAAAATGAAATGAGAGCAAACCTGAATTACTGGAAAACTGCATAACATGCATGAACTTTTGCTGAAAGGGTTTTATTTCAAAAATTAGGAAAAAATGCTGTTGTATGTATTAAAAAGCTTCAAAAGTGTTTTTATATCTTAAAGCTCAATACCCTTTAGATCAATAAAACATGCAAATTCAGCAGAGTACAGTGATATAGCATATACTGGTTAGACTGGTTGAGATTTCATCAAACTGTTCCATTGGTCACAACACTACTATTTACTTAAAGTTTATTTGATGGGGACAGACACACATTGACATAGACAAACTTAACTGAACAGTAGTCCCACGTTTGCATCATTGAGCAATAGCAACAGCTAATTCGCAGCACTTCTCCCTATATGGACTTTTAAAAATAACCTCTAAAAACTACAGTGATAGTCATTTGAAATAGCACAACATAATATTGACAACATTTACAAACAGTCAAACATAAAAACATAAAAAATGGTTAAAGTTTTTTTTTTTTTTTAACATACTAAAATGGTTGATAGACTTTAAATCAACAGAAAGTGAGTTCCAAACTGCAAATCCTCTTACGGATAGGGCACTTTGAGCAAAAGTGGTTCTTCGAAACCTTACAATTTTCATCAGAAGCCGCTCTAGTGGATTTGCTATTGCCCTGCAATCTCTGTATGCAATTGCTTGATG
Organism: Cyprinodon variegatus; assembly: GCF_000732505.1. NCBI lineage: Eukaryota > Metazoa > Chordata > Actinopteri > Cyprinodontiformes > Cyprinodontidae > Cyprinodon > Cyprinodon variegatus. Next base: position 377,070 of record NW_015151020.1, on the reverse strand, counting down.
GAGTAGGTGCATATCCATTTAAACACAATCAATTTTAAAAGTTTGTAATTTATAAACTTAGGAAAGTACAAAACACCAAATTTTGCCAAAAATGTGACAGTGGAGGAATCTGATTGGCTTTTGATATTAAACCTTTGAAGCCCAATTATAAAGACTTGCTAATGATTCTAGTATAGTTTGGAGTTCAAAAACATCTCAGCAAAGTGAAGTGTTAAAATATTTGTAAATATCTTATATATATAGTTAGAATAATTGTATATAAATGTATCCGTGTAGTGTTATAATGCATAAAGCTGTGTGCTATGTGCATGTGTTCATAGTCATCTTTTCTGTAGTATACTGTGATTTGTAGATTTGCTTTTGGGGAGGTTGTGGTTGATTTACGAGCAGCACTCGACCTGCTGAACTTTGCTGAACAGCTTCAACAGCTTAAACTTTGACTGAACCCTGAAATTTAGAGGATATGTTTACTGAGACTGCAAGTCTGAGTTCCTTATCTTGTTTCCCCCCATGTGCAGTCTCAGCTGTTGTAACCAGGGACCCCTGATTTCAATAAATAGTGAGAACGCTGGGACTGCAGAGTGGGTTGGAGAGTTGTAAACTCCGCAGTCTCTTCCTACTCTCCTCGCGAGTAAAACTAAATTAATTTTCTCTGCGCCTTCTTTCTTTCCCTGTATGTATGTATGATGTTTTAGGTGCTAAGACCTGACATATATATATATATGTGTAACCTCTCTCACTGGGGATGAAAGAGGAGCTAGAAAAGATGTGGAAAGTAAGAGCAGCAGTGGTGCCAGTGGTAATTGGAGCACTGGGGGCTGTGACCCCAAACTGGGAGAGTGGCTACAGCAGATTCCAGGTAAAACATCAGAGGTCTCTGTTCAGAAGAGCGCAGTCCTAGGAACAGCTAAGATACTGCGCAGAACCCTCAAACTCCCAGGCCTCTGGTAGAGGACCCGAGCTTGAGGATGACACATACCACCCTACGAGGGGTGAGAAAACAGTTTATATATATATATATATTTTTTTTTTTTTGTTTTGTTTTGTTTTTGTTTGTTTGTTTCACAGTGTCCTATCTGGCAATTTGGCAATAAGAAAAATTGTCTTGATGCCAAAAAAAACTTTCAGAAGTGGAGCAGTACGGCTTTCAGCAGAGTGTTCTGCTTGATTTTGGCCTGTAAATAGCTTTATTATAATTCAGGCAATGAGTATTACAGATCATATGGACACTGCATCGGGAAAGTAGAACAGGACAGGAAAGAACAGCACAACCAAAAGATATAGTATAACAGATACAATAATGTAACGCCGCAATACCATCACTTAAGTATAAGTATATTATTCAATCTGACATATGTGTTGTGGTAACTGAAGATAAGAATATGAGCTTTCTGGGTGGAAGTGAATCTCTAAGTACCTGGAACCAGGTACCTGTAGTTGTTTGTGAGAATGCACTTGTGCATGTAAAGTTTATTAAAACAAAAGATGCTCAATGGTGGTTGTGACCTGAGCCCCCAGGAGCCGCTTGGAGGAGCCTGCGGGCTCCAGCCACCCCGAAGTGGAACCGGCCATGGGCCAAGGGACCGGAGACCCCAGGAGCGCCCGCCCCATGGCGGGAGCCCTGACCGGGCTCAGGGCCCCACGAAGCAGCTGCCAGGGATAAGCCAGTACCCGCCCAGGCAGCTACCCCAAACCACCAAGCAGCACCAACGGGGGGAATGGGCACCACACTTAGCGGGGACTTGAGATGTTCTTGGCAAAGGGAGCAGTTCGGACCCAAACCTGACAAGAAAAAAAAAACAACAAAAAATATACGCAGTCAATCACAACTTTTCATCCTAGCGCCATTCTCCCCCCTTTACAAGCAAAAGCATGCGAGCTGCTAGACACATCTGCAATCAACAAGAATTATTGAAGATTTCCGGAGGACATTGAAATTCACGAGAGCTATAGTTAAATTGACAATGCCCACGTGCATGGCAGCTGGATGTTATAATACATCGGGTAAAAGTGGAGAAAAAAAAGAGTTATTTTACCTTTCTGATTCATGATACTCCATGGACGGGTCATGCCAACTTGAAGGAGGTTTTGCCATCGAACTTCTGGCCAGAGAAAAAACACGTAATATGTAGCCAACATTTCAAAGAAGAATGTTTTTTAAAGATGACTATTATAATAGCGCGTTGTGACAAACTCCAGATACAGCACTGGGACTTGATCAACAGCTGATACCGCACCATGACGTCGTAAACCGGCAGGTGGCAGTAGTGCTCTTTGGTTGTCTCCAGTAAAGCACATTCAAATGAAATTTCTCTTAATTTAAAAACACATCTAATTTATTAAAAAGCATGTAAAAATGTAATATTTAAAGTAATTTAAGAAGTTTGAATTCTGAATATGACCGGACTTTTCCGTTAACTAAATTCTAAAAAATTTTATTTTAAGGATATAATTAGCCTTCTGTAGTATGTTAAATCATATAATTAATTAAATATTCAGCTTCTCATAAATAATCATGTAGCTGTGACAGGACAAATATTTCCATGACCTTAGAAAGAAAAGGCAGGTGTGAATTTTGGTGAACAACAAATAAATGAGTCAAGTCTGGGCTTTTTCGAAGTGCTTTAAGACAGCAGGGACAGTGTCCATCCTATCACAAAATTGTTTACAAAAGAGAAGAGGCATTATCTAATGGCATTAATTGCTCCTGTCACTATTTAAATGGGGAGAACTTCCAATTGTGATGATTTTATCAAGAGCTCGGACTCACATGCAAAGAAACCAATTCAGAGAGACCAGGGGAAAGGGTTTAACAGGTTTATTGAAGAGATAATGCAGAATGAAGTGTTGCTCTGAACACTGCTCAACCATCCTCATCCAGTCTGTATGCTGTTGTTCCAGTGTTTTTCTGATTCGGTGGAGGGCAGAACAGGGTTTACCCAGAATACGGTGTTAGTAGGTGAACGGAGAAGCTGACTTCCGCTCAGATTTCCTGCGGTACTTGAACGGGTCGTAGTGGAGATGAATCCCTTGCTCAGTGTGAAGCTCAAACGATCTCTTGTGGAAAAGTAGATTAAAACCTCCAATTTACATCCTTAACTTAGTTTGAAGCTCAGATGATCCTTCCAGGAAGAGAAGGTCCGAAAACATCCAATTTGCAGGATGACTTCCCAAAACTGGCAACACTTCAGAGAGACGCCCAAAACGATCCTTGGGGGTAAAAGTTGATCCAAACCACATTCTTGAATCCTCAGCTCAGTTTGGTGCTCAGAGAATCCTTCCAGGGGAGAGAAGGTCCGAAACATCCAGTTTGCAGGATGACTTCCTGCCGAGAGGCAAAGACAAAAACAGCAAGATTTAAACTCAGGTAGACAAAAAATCAGTTTAACTCAGCTTGGCTAGCATACTCAAAACTGGCAAACACTCTGGCGTCGAGGTAGTGACAGTCAGCAGCTTAAGAGTGCTCCATTAACGAGGTAACCATCTGCAGTTGTGTGAGGAGGCGGACCAGAACCAGGCACCTCCTGGTGGAGGAAGGGAGACAAACACACAAACACATAGACTGGAATTCTGACACCAATAAGCAGTCGTTGGAATTGAGAGACTTGGCTGATCTAAGTTATTTGAGAGAAACAGGAAAACCTCAACTTAGGTCTTGGGAATACGTTATCTAACAGACCAAACCCTGTCAATAAGCTACTGCTTGAAGGCATTGCAGGTGTAGGAATATCAATGAAATCAACACTACCAGGATTTATGACTGATTTTATAATGTTAAATTGAACTCTAGGATGATGGCTATTTCCAGAAATAATGTTCAATAGATATTAAGACTTTACTTCCTTTACAGATTTTATGATAAATAAAATATATGTAATCTGCACACCAAACACTAATTTGTGCTCACAGAGCACTTATTTTGGCAGATCTAACTTGCAAAGCAAGAGGAGAGATTAAAACCTGTTGGGTCACTACCAGTGCATTGATTCCTCATAGCAGTGTTTCAGGAAGCTTTTTTTTTTTTGCCTGAATTATTTCAAGTTTTCATAGGCTTACAACACTTTGACCTGCTGTCATTTAGACTGCTGACTCAGGACACAGTAAACACTTAGGGTGCAAGATAGAGCAAAGAGTTATGGTAAGTAGGCTGATTATGATCTGTTATTTGTCCTAATATTGATCTATTTTCACTTAATGTAGTTTGTAATACATTTCTATCAAACTACTTTGTCTCTTTTGTTCTTTATGTCATTGTTAGTTCACAGAAAATCTGTGAATTTTTTTCACTGACTAACATTGTAACAAAAAACAAAATTTCTCAATTGTTTCTGCAAACAGGATTACACTATAAATCTATATTGCAGTTTTTTTTATGAAGTCCACTAGGCTTACATGAATGTTTTGCTTGATGTGTTTGTGCTTTACACATATATGTATATAAAATGTATCAGCTAAGCGGGTATATAGAGAAGAATAGGGTTAGAGGTTCTTTCTAATTGACTCATTTTTGTCTTAATTTACATTAAACTTTTTGAAGAGGCAGAAAAGGATGCCTGCATGTTTTTCAAAGCTCAGTCCCTTTTTTGTTCATTCTCTGTTAGTTGCTGTAATAATAAACTTATTTGTCACTGGTATCGTTTACACTGACAGCTTAACATTTGTTATTTTATCTCGCTTTATGCTACCTACAATGTAAGATTTTTATTTTGAGAGATACTGACTCACAATTAATAATTTGTTGTATTCCCAGTGCACAGTTATTGCCTCTTTGCATATAGTTATATTTAAATGTTAAGTCTTCTAACTGCAGTTTAACAATTTATCACAACAGCCAAAAATTGGGTACATACAAACACTGGCTATGCAAATGGAATTGCTTTCACATTTAACCACCCCATATTGACAATAGTGTAGGATGCATGAGTTTGGGAAGTGACCAGTTCAAATCCCTGCTCTTTATGTCAGTCATTGTGTCCTTAGGCAGGTCCGGATGACATAGTAGTTTTTGGTATTTAAGAATTGTGCTGTAAAGTTGATAGGCATTTTTACGTTTTTATTTCCGTTCTTAGCTTAAAATGATTAATTTGCTTTGAAAAAAAAATCCATTATCGCTCCAGTGCCCAAATCTGCATCTGCAAAGTTGCTTATTGACTTAAGTTCTGTCTCCCTGACCGCCGTTGTTATTAACTCTTTGAAAAAACTGTTAAGCAATCACCTATGACCTGTTTCCCAAAAAATATGGACCGACTGCATTTTGCCCACAGGTCAGGCAGAAAGATGAAGTTAAAACTCAGTTCAGCCTTAATAACTTGTAAACTCATCTTCAGGGAGCAAAGACTTCTGCTCCTTCTATTAATTGATTCTTCATCTGCTATTAATCGCTTTCAGCCACACAATTAAGAGGAGAGACTAATGGTGCATTCAGACTGAACAGCAGTAATATCTGGGAGAGCCTTGAAGGGTTCACTGATGCACATATCCTATGCACAGTGGCCACATTATCAAATAGGAAAAGCTTGTGTTTTTTTTAAACTCCACAAGTCCACCTGATTCTCCAGAGATGAAAATAGTTAGGAGAGTACCACCACCAACTCCGAGAGCTTTGTCTGGATGACAGTCGGATCTGGCAGTACTTCTTAGTATTTCCCTGGGCAGAGAGCACCAGTGCTGCGGAGAGGCAGTCTGCCTTGGAGCTAGGGAGCATGACGAACAATCCTTCAAGGGTTAAATTGATTCTTCTTTTTTTTTTAATGCCAACTGAAAACCTCTTAAGAGCATTTATTTCATTCTTTATCAGCATTATTTTCTATATGTTCCATTCTGACTAAAAAAAGTTGTGTCTCAGTTGCCCTCCCTAAACCTAAGTCACGACCAGTCCCTAAATAGTTGCGGTGACACAATTTGAGAGCAAATTTTTCAACTTGAGTGGTCACTGCTCTTACAATGTGGAATTCATGGCCAGCTGCTTCCGCACCCTTACTCATGAGTATTGCATCGACTTTTGAGACACAAATTGATGCTTCCTCTAAAAAGTCAAAGAAGTGAATATGTTTTTACAGAAAGCTGCATACATTTTATGTTTTCATCACTTTGATGCAAATTGTTTTGCATGCATTGCCCCATCTCCCTCAGAAACAAAAATAAACTGCCAGGCTCTATATCAATGTGTAGCAAAATTGCAGGTATTACTCTAAATAACTTAATATTGTTTACCAGCTCAGAACTCTGAGCAAGGCTGGTTTTATCCTTTGGGACCAGAGTCACCTTCAGGCTGATAAATGCAGGACTAACAGGTTAAAGCATTCTTTTTTGTTCCTGTTAGTCCTGTGTTTACCAAAGGGGATTAGCCCTGCAGTTGATCTCAAAGTGCATTGTTAGTTACCTTTCCATTTTAAAATGTGTATTCAGGTTGTAATGTTATAATCAATGTGTATTTCTTTAAAATACAAAGATATCCAAGATACTTTCTAAATCTTGGATTTAGAAAATATGTGTTTAGTTATGTAGCACATTTCAGGCGCAAGGCAATTTACACTTTAATTTCTCACAAGGTAAAAATGCAAGTTGAGATCCGTCTGATAAGAAACGCTAACTTGATAAGACTGGAACATGAATGTTTTGTAGCGTCTTGATAGTCTGTGATAGGTGCTTGGCTGCACATTTAACCCAACCGGTTTGGGCCTCTCATTGGAAAATAAATATTCACAAAAATATTTTTACACTTAATTCTGAGAATACCAGAGATCATTTTGTTCCAGTAATTTGGTAGAATTAGACGGGGCACATAGTCCAACGTCAGTCATAAAATTAACAATTTAAAGAAACAATAAATATGAAAAACTTTCAATTGCAAATGTATTTAAGCAAATCAGTTAAATAATAACTAAAGACTTCTAAAAACACTGGTGGGAGTTTACAAGCATTTTTAGTATATACCTATACTAAGTGCAAGATGAAGGCAGATGTCTAGTGATCATCAGAGCCACCATTGAAGATGAAAAAGCCAATCTTCAAGACAACATCAGTAAGATGTATTCTTGGTATTCTCAAAGCAAAGCCTACAGCCTCCGCTGTTGCTCCCGTTCTGCTCCGCTTCGACTTCCTCAGAGCTCGAGGAGAGCATGCACAATATTATTGTTAAATTCATAGGAGCAAAACATGTGGAACTGAATACTTAATTTAATTTGACAAATTTAAAAAATCCCATCAGCATCCAGCATATGTGCAGCTTTTGCCCAAACATTTTCTTTTGGTTGTGGATTTTTGTAACAGGGATAACTAGGATCATACAAAATTGGCTTGTATGAACTATGTTTTTTCTCTACTTCCAAACTCATCATCTCTTCATCCATGGCTGCAATAAGAAGTTTGTTTTAAAGTTGTCAGATCTGGGGTTAGAGTTTGAGCTGTAATTGAGTACAAAGATTGAAAACACTGTACAGCTTTTGCCAGCTCTATTGTGAAGAACCCTAAAGCTACCAGGCCTCTGGCAAGGACCCGTAGGACCTGGGCTTGAGATGAAGGAACCATTAACACAGGCCAGGACTATGGGGGATGTATATATATATATGAGCTAGCCAGCTAGACACTTCTCAAAAAAATTAAAGGAACACTTTGTAATCAGAGTATAGCATCAACTTAATTAAACTTCTGGGATATTGATTTGGTCAGGTATGTAGCAGAGGGGGTTGTTAATCAGTTTCAGCTACTTTAGTGTTAATGAAATTAACAACAGATGCACTAGAGGGGCAACAACGAGATGACCATCAAAACAGGAATGGTTTTACAGGTGGAGGCCACTGACATATTTCCCCTCCTCATATTTTCTGACTCTTTTTCACCAGTTTTGCATTTGGCTAGGGTCACTGTCACTACTGTTAGCATGAGGTGCTACCTGGACCCTACAGAGGTTTCACAGGCAGTCCAACTCCTCCAGGATGGCACATCACTACGTGCCATCGTGCCAGAAGGTTTGCTGTGTCTCCCAGCACAATCTCAAGAGCATGGAGGAGATTTTAGGAGACAGGCAGTTACTCCAGGAGAGCTGGACAGGGCTATAGAAGGTCTACAACCCATCAGCAGGAACGGTATCTGCTCCTTTGTGCAAGGAGGAGCAGGAGGAGCACTGCCAGAGCCCTACAAAATGAGCTCCAGCAGGCCACTGGTGTGAATGTCTCTGACCAAACAATCAGAAACAGACTTCACGAGGGTGGCCTGAGGGCCTGACATCCTCTAGTGGGCCCTGTGCTCACTGCCCAGCACCGTGGAGCTCAATTAGCATTTGCCACAGAACACCGGAATTGGCAAGTCCGCCACTGGTGCCCTGTGCTTTTCACAGATGAGAGGTGACAGACATGAAAGTGTCTGGAGAAGCCATGGAGAATATTATGCTGCCTGTAACATCGTTCAGCATGACCGGTTTGGTGGTGGGTCAGTTATGGTCTGGGGAGGCATATCCATGGAGAGACGGACAGACCAATATAGGCTAGACAACGGCACCCTGACTGCCATTAGGTATTGGGATGAAATCCTTGCACCCATTGTCAGATCCTATGCTGCTGCAGTGGCTCCTGGGTTCCTCCTGGTGCACGACAATGCCCGGCCTCATGTGGCAAGAGTATGCAGGCAGTTCCTGGAGGATGAAGGAATTAATACCATTGATTGGCCCCCACGCTTACCTGACCTAACTCCAACACCTCGGGGACATTATATTTCGATCCATCCGATGCCGCCAGATTGCACTTCAGACTGTTCAGGAGCTCAGTGATGCCCTGGTCCAGATCTGGGAAGAGATACCCCAGGACGCCATCCATCGTCTCATTAGGAGCATGCCCTGACATTGTCAGGCATGCATACATGCATGTGAAGACCATACAAATTATTAAATTCCATTTTGAGTTGCTGCAATGAAATTTCTGCAAAATGGACTAGGCTGCCGTATAACTTTTTCACTGTAATTTTCGGGGTGTTTTTGAATTCAGCCCTCTGTAGGTTGATAATTTTCATTTCCATCAAATGATGTGGCATCCTTTTGTTCCTAACACATCACCCAGTCCATATCAGTATAAATAAACAGCATGATTTTCTTCCCATTGAGATCAGATGTGTTTTCAAAGTGTTCCTTTAATTTTTTATATATATACTGTGCAAATTTAATCCTGATAAAGTCTGTATTTGTAATTGTTGACACTTCTTAGTGTGGTGAATGTGCTGAGAATGAAAGCCAAACTACGGCATTGTTTAACAATAAGAAAAAAATGCAAAGCTGGTATTCAGGTTGGTGCAGTTTGTATGCTGATTCTAAATCTAAGGCATCATGTGACCCCGAGCTTGTTTAGACAGAGACTGAGTACACAGTTAAACAGAATGACATTGAGCTATGCAAACAAGGATCCGTCAAAGTATGACTTGTTGTAGAGCCCTGATTGCAGGCAACAGGAAGTGCCTATTTCACCCCACTGGAACTAGATATTTTAATGCTGAAATGAAATCAATAAATGGAGAATGTGTTTAAAAGACAGAGCAACAGCACTACAGCTGAAAAGGAGAAGAAGATAGCGACGGATAAGATTTTATCTCATTGAATCTAATCTGATCACATTTTTTAAATTATAGTGAATATCCTCATTCCTCCAGTTCCTGAGTATTGTGTCTGTGATTAGTGTATTTGCAATGCTGAGAACTAAAAGAAGTGTGAAGCACTGTGTTGATAGGTTCTTATATAGTTTGAGCCAAATTCCAAAGACAGGACAGATGCCAGAGCCATACAAGGGGAATCCCATGACTTGATTTGAACCTGGAAATTCAAAAGATATAAATGAAAGATTTATGTTTTTTTCTTTTTGTTCCACATCTTTATTGACAGTTGTGAAAAGACATAGAACTTGGAGAACAAACGTTGAAACTTAACTATCCAGTTTAAGAAAACAAAACCTAAAAAAGCACATGCAAAATGCAAAAAGTAAAACAGAAAAAAATACGGAACATCACTTACAGGTCGGCTACATATAGGTTCAAATGATTAAATCAATTATTTTGAGATTTAATGTTCTTTTTTCTAGTAGATTGTCTGTGGTGTTGCTTTATGTTATAAAATCTTAATTTGAAATGATAACATTTTTAAAAAATGCAGCTTAGCGGAAATTCAATCTGGAAGACTCTTATCAGTTTCACCTGAACCACCTGAGTTGTTCCTCATTTAGCTCCAGCCAATCACATCTGTGCTGCACCTTCTCTTTGGAGAAGGTGCAGCACAGATAACCCTAACAGTAATTATTATTATTGTGCTGTACCTAATAAACAATAATTTTTCAAGAACATTATTGTATTACCTGTATAAATACATTTAAATATATTTTTCTAATTACCAAAAATTCTCTGCAATTCTCTACAGGTTGAAATCATTTTGTGTAGATAACACTTTATTAAATTAATTATATATTTTGTTATTGGCTGTAACATACAGATTACTGACCTTAAGATGTATTTCACATTTTTGCTTAAAAAAATTATCTTTTGGAAATATGTCTTTACGCAGAACCATAAAGAAGCAACAGGGACACAATCAAATGGTTTCACCCTTGCATCCATAAAATCTACAAATGTTACTCACAATAGGAACATATGTATACATATCTGCTTTTGACAGAACCTCTTTTACTTTGTCCACAGTTATATTTTAATTAGGGAAGGAGGAATATGGTTTCCAATAAAAGCATTGCAACATAACCTATATGTAATTGGGATGCATGCAATAGTAGTATAACCAAGTGTTACAGATAGAGAAGTAACTGTTACTATGCTATGTGCTAAAGAGACAGCTTAGATTTGTTCACCATGTCAAACTCCTCTAGAGGAGAACTAGCACTACATTAGATTTTCTCTAACTCCTGCTACAGTGTTCAGTTGGATGGAGGTTTGACAGTGCCCAAAAGCAGACGCTGAACCTGAAGGTGGTTACTTGCAGATTTAATAACAAAAAGTGTAACAGAAGCAAAAATCTAAAAACATAAATCCACAAAATACTGAACACCAGGAATACTCACAACGAGGGGGAAAGGAAATGACGACAAACCAGCAACAGTGACTAAGCAGCAGGTGCAAATATGTGAGACGGACACAAAGACCAGGGTAATCAGCAGATTGGGAGCAGGCGTGAACAGAGGAGTCTAGAAAGGAGCTAGGGAAGAGGAGAGTGACACAAGAGGGCAACAGTGGGCAAACAAAAAATACCTAAGAACTCAAAGACAGTCAAAATTACTTGGATTACCCCAAATTTGAATTAAACTTAAACAGAACCACAACCATGACATACAGAGTCATGTGATATTGTAAAATAATCCCATATATTTTCATACATATTTCTCGAAGGTAAACCTTAATTTATTATACTTTTTGTTTGCTTTAATATTTCCTGAATGACTGCCATGATAGTGAAACCTTTCTTTGACAACACATTCAACACCAAAGACTGTAAACTGCTGTCTTTCACTTTTCCCACATAGGTATGCTTATTTAAAAAAAATAAATAAAAGAAAATATGAAAGGTTTGAGTTTGCAGCCACAAGTCAGGACCAGTAAACTAAAAACCAGCCAACTTTGATAACTAAAAATATCAGTGAATCTAGGGAAAGACAGGGACTGCAAAGATATAGCAAAACAGCATTACTTAACAAATGCATATTCTGTTGATCTATAGGTTGTGCATGCATTAAATACATTGGTGCATGCTTTCATCTAACCTTTATCAAAATTTTCTTTATACACTTTTTTTTAGGTTTCCAATCTGACATCAGAAACATGATATTTTCTAAAACAATACCCTACTCAGCAAAACTGGATTTACTGGAAAAGCAACCACTGCTGTGTAGAAGTTTGCTAAATTAATTTTTGAGGACAATTCACTGAAGGTTTGTATATTTCATAAACACTATGAGGCAGACATATTATTGACATCTAAATATGTTATTTGTTTACCATTGTATTTCTTTTTTGATATGTGTTGTTTTTTCCCCTTTACTTCATTATGTCTTTTCTTTCTTCAAATTTTTGATTTGTGTTTACTGCTGACATACTTTAATACTCCCACTGTTGAAAAATAAAAGCTAATTCTATTCTCTTCTATTCCCTTCTATGTGGTAAATACCTTTGGGATTTTCACAATACACTTGAAGCTGCTCTTTTACATCAATACAGAGGAAATGTAGTTTGAAAACAAATTAAAAAAATCATAAATTGAAACCTTGTGATTGCTCAGTTTTAATATTTGTTTTTCAGTGTGCTATCCTGATGTTTAAATACAGGTGTTAATTCATACGGAAACTTCCCAATATTCTCTTGGGGCCCTTTCATCCCTTGCAGATTTAGCCAGCGTATGTCTGACGTCACATAGTCTTCTAAAAGGCTTGCATACGCTGAACTTTCTATGTGTTTTTTCAATACATAGTGAATTCATTCAAGTCCAGAACTTATGTCCAACAACAGCCTAACTTGTTCATAACGCAAGGCAGCATAATGCCCAAGCATCATTTCATTGGCATTACAAAGCATTACTTAAAGCTGTTTCCCTCAGGGGGCCCCTGGTCTTCATAAAAAGATGTTTTTGATAATGTTAGTAACCTACCTGCTGATTACTGCCAACCCTCCAAAAAAAAAGGATAACTAAAAAGAGAAAGAAAGAAGATTTGCAATTGGTCGTTGTTGGTCGTGGCCGTGGATGTGAATGCAGGGTGTATCCATCGCACTCACCTTCAAGCTCACCCTTTGGTGGGGATGAACTCTGGAGGAGAACTGACAGTTTCCTCCTGTGAACCCACTTTTATACCAAAACGCTGCCATTACAACATTATACAGTAGCTGTAAATTAGGAACACGTTCAGTGGTTGTCTGGAACACGTCGAATATGTTGATATGCATTTACGATAAGTTCTTGATAACTTCTGCACAACTTACTCATAGGTTTTAGATAAGCTAGATACCACGACTTATGAGTAACTTTCACTTAACGTATGTCACCGATCAGATGTCTTACCTGTAACTTATACCCTATGTATGGCATACACTGGCATAGGTCCGGAAATTTTAAGCATGCTCAGAATTTCTCGACGTACTTGTCGTATATTGACGTGTGCCAGTGGGTTTCAGTGTGCTCAAAACTTATACAAATCATACCCTTAACTTATCCAACATTTTTGACAGATCTTTTATATGTCGAGTATACATTGGTCTAAATCATCAAGGTGGTGCTTTAAAGGCCTGTTCTAACTTTCCAAATATATCTTTGAAATGAAACATCCTATTTAAAGTAGGCAGCATACTTCAAGAGTCAATATATTGCATGTTCTCTGTCACCACACTTCCAAATAAAGTGCTGTTATGTCTTCATTCCACCTCTATATTTTGCAAGAACCCGTAAGAATTAGACTTTTAGACTTAGACCTTTGTTGTCATTTCATATACACAGTGTATACAAAATGAAACTTAATTTTGTACAGCTTTCAGACAGTAAATGAGCGGCAGCTTAGCAGTGAAGTGAATATTTCCATTTCATAAAGTGCAGCAGTGATCGAATGTAAACTGCATGGTAGAAAAACATGGTACAAAATGCCTTGATATGTATATTCCAAGCATTGTAAAGAAAAAAAATATGTATGGTGCAAAAATGCAGTAGAAAAAAATGTTTTGAGTTGCAATCTGATGGCATTGGGGAAAAAAGCTGTTGCAGAATCTGCTCGCCCTGCAGCGGATGCTTAGAAGCTCTTTTCTGAGGGCAGCAGGGAGAACAGTCCATGGTGGGGGTGTGAGGGGTCATTGATGATGTTACCGGCTGTGGACATGCACCGCTGGGATAAAATGTCTTTAATGGAGGGAAAAGGAGCCCCGATAATCCCCACTGCTGGTCTTACCACTCTTCTCATGTGCTTCCAGTCTGATGCGCTGCAGCCTTTACAACACACAGTGAGACAGCTGGTCAGAATGCTCTATATCGAGCTTCTGTAAAAGGTTGTGAGCATTTGACCAGTGAAGTGGTGTGCATAGTCCAGGTGAGGTTGTCTGCGAGGTGCACCCCGAAGAATTTGGTGCAACTGACCACCTCTACAGTAGAACTGTTGATGAGCAGTGGGCTGTGGTTAGGCCATCTTTTCCTGAAGTCGACGATGATCTCCTTCATCTTCTCCACATTCAGGGTCAGGCTGTTATCTCTGCACCATCCCACCAGCTGCTCCACCTCCTCTCTGTAGTCGTGGTCGTTGTTGTCTCTGATGATGCCGAAAACCATGGTGTCGTCTGCAAACTTGACAATGTGATTGGTGGAGAACCTAGGAATGCAGGCATGTGGCATTAGAGAGAACAGCAGGGGGTTTAGGATGCAGCCCTGAGAGGAGCCTGTGCTTAGGGTGATGATGTCAGAGGTGTCCGACCCGGACTGGCTGAGGTCTGTCTGTGACGAAGTCTAGCATCAAGTTACAAAGCGGTGTATTGAAGCCCAGCTGTTCCAGTTTACCTATCAGATGTTGTGGGATGATGGTGTTGAAAGCTGAACTAAAGTCCAGGAGGTGTTGTAGTCTGCGGGGGTTTACTCTGAATGCATCTTTAATTTTAGACTAGGCCAAGTCCAGATTTTTCTGTCCTCAAGTAGCAAAGTACTCATGTTGGTAAAATAAGGGAGCACGTTCTATAATTTAGCCTGGTTAAAATCCCCATCAATGATGAAAATGCCCCCTGTGTGTGCAGATTGAAGCTCAGAGCTAGGCTGGTATAGAATCTTAATGGCCTCTTTTGTATCTGTAACCCACTTATTGAAATCAGTTGAATATCAGCATGAAACATCATGAACATGCTAAATAGTGGCCATCATAGCTTAGATCTATCCACTCCTGAAATAAAGACAGCTCTCAAAAAGTATGCATTCTCATTTCCATAAATTTTTTTTTTTTTTTTGATAACTGTTAACTTTGATGCATTTTAATTGGACCTTTAGGCAAAAAAATCAACAAGAAACAGAGCATGTTAAAAAAATGTGTGGGGTAAGTTACTTTCAGGATTCCTTACAGATAAAAAAGCTTTAAAAATATTGTTTACTTTTGGATTTAAACCCTCTTGAACACCTATACCTCTTTAACACTTAATAGAAAAGTGTGTAATTGTGATATGAATACAGCTGTCAGTTTGCTAGAGAGCATTGGTGAACAAGCGAAATAAAGACCAAAAAGCACAGCAGAAAGGTCAGGATAAAGTTAAAGGGAATCTGTGATGGCTGCAGAGTGACTCTGGAGGAGCTGGATTGATTGCAATTCAGGTGTTCATGCCACATGGTAAAATGTCTTGAAAATGTGTTATAGCATCCTTCCCTTTTGTCCTAAATAATCACGTAAATTCACACGCAATCCTAATGAATTGAAGGAAAGTATGTTCAATTCATCGCACAAATTAGTATCCTGGATCGCAATGGATCACATTAGTTTACAGTTGTAAAATGTATTCAAACAATCTAAACAGTAATACTTTTTTCCCCATAGTCCTTCCCTAATTTCCTCAAAGGAATGGCACCATCTGTGAACACCTTGGCCATCTTTGTCCTTCTAGTGACAGTCCTTATTTTGAAAACTAAGAACATCAACTTTAAGTTTCGCTTCCCTGCCCCGGATTATGGTCCGGTAAGGCCATTTTATCTAATTTCTTCACTAAGCATAAAATATGCTATTTGAATCTTATCACATACAGTATACTTCCTATTTCTGTTTATAATTATTCATGCTCTTGTTTTGTCTTAGTTACAGCTTGAAGAAAACATTCCTCACATACGGGAGGAGAGAAATGGTTTGTTTGCACTTGAGAAATGACTGAAATAAATGTTTTCATGTTTTAGGTATTGAGTATGCTGATTCTACATTGCAATTTTTCCCTTATATCTCTTTTTCAAATTACAAAATGACAGCATTTCTATTTTTAACTCCATCTTTGCAGTGGTATTAGATACTTGGATTTACAGTGCAGACATTTTCTTAACTTTATCAAATGAGGGAACCTATGAGCAAGTTCTGTCGACCCTGAATGATACTGGTTATCCTTTCCAACTTGATAACAACACAGAGATCGAAGATTTTGTGTTCACGACAGGTGAGGAACATCTTCACCACAGATGCCAGTCACATTAATATACTAACCCTATTAATGTATTTTCTACAACAGTTTGTGTCTCTACTGACACTGGCTTCCAGTGTGAGTGTGAAGAGGAGTTTGCTTGGCCATACAGCACCTGTATCACACATGGAGCTTGTGACTCCATATCAGGTGGCATCTGTACATGCATCACAGGAATCCCAGCCGATGGCTCCTCCTGTCAGCTTATATCAGGTAAAACTGGCTCAAATCTGCACAAAAAAAAAATGCATTGGCACACCGATTATATCTGCAGCATGCAAAAAAAAAAGTAACAGGCAAGTTTGAATTTATTTATTGTAACCTTATTGCAATTATTATTATATATATATATATATTTTTTTTTTTATCACCAAGCTTTATAAAGCTTATTGGATTTTAGTTTAGCAGGTAATGGATGAGCCTGTTTACAATCATTACTGATTTAACTGACTCTGAAAAGTAAAAAAAAAAAAAAAAAGTTAAGTTAAGTTATCCTGGTATTACAACACTCCCATAAAGGCCAACTGTAGAAAGAATAATTTCGAGAAAAAACAAACATGCAAATATAACCCATGAGATCAAAACATGCTTGTATTGGAAGGCAACTTGACTATGAGTTTCAACACCTGTTCAGGAGTCTTTGTCAATTCTGTCCACTTGCATCAGAACAATTTATAGTTGAAGCCTTGATGTATTTTAGCAGAATGGAGGTCCATCCACCTAATCGCATTCCAAGTTAGATGCAAATCAAATAGCAACCACTCGTTCTTTTGGATTACGCAAGTCTTTAATTGTGTATGGCCTGTGTTTTAGCCATTTGAATCATGATGTGTCTGCTTTTATAACTTCTTTGGAATGAGTGCCATGACTGAATTCTAAATGCTCGGAAGCCGAAACTACAATTGTCCCCCTTAGCTAAGTGATGGTTGTTCTCTTTTCACAAAGCCTTTTCTGTGCCCATCTTTCAAACCGTCAATCCTCTCAGTCCAAAATCTGAACATTTTTGTCTTCAAAGGTGTGTCCTTTGTTCTTGAGTGTAAAGCTGAATTGTGCAAAGAGATACTTGCTCTTGCACACTAGTAAATTTGGACAATGGCTTTGCCACATGTTTGTGTAGTTGTTGCTTTGTTTCTCCATTATAGGTCCTCACTGCACTCGATCATATCAACTTTGATTTAGGTATTCTGTCTTGTAGAGCGGCTGGGATTAGAATGAGCTCTTCAAACTCAATGGTCATGGTTCTTCACCAGAAAAGGTGGTCTGTTCCCTTTAGGTTGGAGGAGAGTTCCTGCCTCAAGTGGAGGAGTTCAAGTATCTTGAGGTCCTGGTTCAAGAATGTGGGGGAGAATAGAGCGGGAGATTGGGAGATGGATGGATACAACTGCTGCTATAATGCGGACACTGGACCTGTCTATTATGGTGTAGAGAGAGCTGAGCAAAAAGGCAAAACTCTTGATTTACCGGTTGATCTACGTTCCTACCCTCACTTATGGTTGTGAATTCAATCATGATGGGAAAAAAAAAAGATCTCAGATACAAGAGGCTGAAATAAGCTTTCTCTGCAGGGTGTCTGGCTTCTCCCTTAGTGATAGGGTAATGAGGGATGTCATAAGGGGGACGGTTGGAGTAGAGCTGCCTGTCTTCCACATTGAGAGAGGTCTCCTGAGGTGGCTCAAACATCTTTTTATGACCTCCCCTGGACGCCTTCTTTAGAAGGTGTTCCAGGCACATCCCACCACCAGAAGGCCTAGGGGATAAACCCCAGATATGCATGAGGAAATATGTCTCTCAGCTGGCCTGGCAGCACATCTGGCTTCCCCCAGAAGAGCTTAAAGAGGTGTCTGCAGAGAAGGTATTCTGGGAGTCTCTACTGAGACTGCTGTCCCTATGATCCAGTCCCAGATGAAGCGAGAGACGATGAGTAACGGCATAAGTTAACTCATATTTGAACATCATTTAGGGGTTGCTGCACTTTAAAATATTTGATACATTTTTTGCCATTAGCATACCTTATTCAGGATTTTTATCTTGATCAAAAAAATATGTAATATGGGCAGGCCTGTGTTCCTATTGGCCAGTCTCAGCTGATTTGGCAGCTGTGTCATAATATTAAGTGTGTTCCAGATGAGCAGCGCATCACCTGGAATGTGGACGAGAGCTTACGGCTCTAAGAACAGTTACAGCCGTTTCTACGTGTCTTAATGTGTATTTTCCACCAGTGAGTAAACATAAGAAAAAGGCGATACCAGTCATCTCATTCAGCTGCAGACACCTCAGTCGAGCCTCATAACAGAATTTAACCCCGCCCATGAACATAGCTGTAAGTTCTTCTTCAAATTCCAGGCTCCATAGTTTAGCAGGGTTACTAAGGAATGTAAAAAAAAAATGAAAAAAAAACAGAAAGGCCAGGAAAAAAAAGCTCAGGTTGACATTCATTGTAGATAAGCCTCATGCAGATAACACAAGCATGGGGAAGTTAAGAAGGTTTTAATCAAGAGATATTGGACACATTCACTAACACCCTGCAACACAACACTAAACCCTGTAATTTATTGTGTTTTATTACATTTATAATTTTTACAATTTTTAAAAAAGCAAATGATCATTAAAAAGTTTACTGAATGCTACTGATTATAGTGTATAAGAGATACGAGCTATACACAAGTCTTCATAGGGGGTTTGTTTATGCATGAATGCAATGATTGTGAACAAAGATTTTACATTTTTCTGGATAACATCATGTTTTCATCATCAGGAGTTACTAGCTTTGCTAATTGTAGGTTAACATCCTATTTTGGACTTGCAGATACCTTTGATTTAGTCAGATCAAATGTCTATTATAATTTGATGCTGCATACATAAAACCTAAAACCCCAAACCAAGCAACTACCCTGTTTTCAACATCTTACAGAGCTTCTGGCTGAGATTGAATATGAAGTCGAAATTGAGCTGAATCTAACAGACATCACAAAACTGGACTTCCTTAGAAGCCTCCTAAATGATGATGAGTATATTTTAGCCTGGAATCCCCCAGTGAACGTCACACAGATCAACCTCACTACAGGTAAGAAAGGAGCATAACTGGAAGGCCAGCTTTTAGCATCTTTACCTTAAAGTCTTTTTTCCCTCCAGTTTGCTCTCCAAACAGTGGTGATTACCAGTGCCGATGTGAGGAAGAGTACCGTTGGTCATGTGACCAGTGTCTAACCTATGAATTGTGTGATAATATTACCGATGACACATGTGGATGCATCAATGGCATTCCTCCTAATGGACAGTATTGCCAGTCTCTGGATCAATATAGTGAGTTTGTAAAATACTTCCCAAATGTCCCAAAACCAATTTCCAGCTTAGTTTGACTGATTGTTATATAATTTGGTAAACCTTAAAAAAAAAAACATTTTCCATCTTTATTGCCATTTACTCCATTGCTAGTTCCTTTCATGCTTTATTTAGAATATCTCTGAGCAATTCAGCTATTCTTTTCTTCACAGACTTTCCATCATGTCCGGCTCCACCCACACCAAGTAAGACCTCAATGCATAATAACCAAAAAAAACCAAACATGAATAGTGTTTTTTGAATCATGTTTCTCTCTCAGCAGGTGTTCCAGTTCTTTATGAATATCTGGTATCTATTGAGCTGAAAGTGGAAGATGCTACAGCTATTAAGGAGCTAAGAGATGTCAGCTATCCTGTCAACATAAATAGCAAAGCACAAATATCTGGAATTAACATCTCTACAGGTAGGAACGTTTTTGTTTTTTTTTATTATTATTTCACATGCTAGCCATATAAAAAAAAA